>NW_022282600.1:0-7198 GCF_004355925.1 Anarrhichthys ocellatus
GTATGTGTGTGTGTGTGTATATACGTGTGTGTGTATATACGTGTGTGTGTATATACGTGTGTGTGTATGTACGTATGTGTGTATGTATTTATTATCATATAATAATCCAGGACACCATCTAGTAACAGTGGCCTGGATGTTAACATTAAGGGTTGTTTTGTTGAGAGAGAATGTAAGTTCAGAGGGTAAATTCAGGTTTTTAACCAGAAACTGGTTCATGTGAGTTGTAAAAATGGTTTTGCCGTTGGACTTCAGGAAGACTTTTAGTTTTCTAAGCTGCGATTTCCCTGATATCCAGAAAACGCTTTCACAGAAGAATTCAGAAGACCTCTCTCGTCGTGGCCGTGCAAAGTAGAGCTTTGTAATTCAGTTGGTATTCTACTAGTATCTTTACTAGTCAGCTGCGTTTACTGCAATGTTTATGAGCTGTGGTCCAGTCACCAAGCCTGGAGTGATTCATGCCAGGTTAGTCATGACTGAGGTAAGGACGACATTCCCACATCACCGAGGTCATTTCACAGCGGCAGACTGTACCGGCTTTAGCTGCTAACGTAGCTCCTCCTTCCAATCTGTGACGTTGGCTCAGGAAGCTAACGTCGAGAGCTTCCCCTGTCGGTCAGATGTCATTAACGTGCATTATTGATAATGTATTAAGTCAAGTTACGTAGCATTGTGTCAAAGCTAAATCTGTCCCAAATATATCACAAACGATCTAAATGACCTTCTGAAAGAAATAACTGAATTAGGACCTTTTTGTCTTCTGAGCCTTGACCTAGCTTTACCTTCCAGTCTGAAGCTAACGTTAGCTCAGGAAGCTAACGGAGAGCGCTTCCCCTGTCGGTCAAATGTCATTAACTTTAACATGGTCATTGTAGTAATTATCAATAATAATGTGAACCTGTGGAACCATGTGGACCTAGCTTCTTCCAGTCTGAAGCTAACATTAGCTCAGGAAGCTAACAGAGCTTTTACCGCAGGTGTCATGTTTATAATATTTATAATACAATATTCCATGATTATTCTTAAGAATGTGGTTTAGGTAATATTATACAACTCCCTTTTCCTTTCAGCTGGTGAAATGATCTGTTAGCTCAGGGAGCTAACGTAGAGCGCTTTTAACATCATGTAGGAGTCAGTTGGATGTCGTTAGCTTTGGCATTTTCAGGCCCGACTTACTGCTAGTCTCATCACTATGGTAAGTAACTCTATACCTAAAATCAACCTTTTAGTTATTATCGTTAACCATCATTTTTAAGTAATATTTCACCTTTTTTGATAAATTATGCCCCTCAACAAGTCTAGCACATCAGTGTTTTTACCTCTATTATTACCTGTGAATCGGACCCTTGGAATTGTGGACTTTAAACGAGCCTGAAGCTAATGTTAGCTCAAGGAGCTAACGTACCTCTGAGGTCGCCAGATGGAAATCGTTATCTTTATCGGTGTGGTTGGTTCAGTAACCTCAGGACTCTGATTAGAAACCTAGTCGACGCCTGAGGTTCTTTACAAGTTGTTTCTGTTCCCAACATGTTTAGATGTTCAGAGTCCAGTCTGTGACCATAACTGGTTCATACGTATAGTCATGCTCAATGATTGTTATCCAGATCATGTTTTTGGGCATTTTCTTTTTCTTTTGTTTCAGTCTTCGAATCACCACAAACACTGACTGTCGTTTCTCAGTCCGTGTACTTTTGCAGTTCCATGACCCCCAAACGACAATAAGCCATCTCAGCTTCTGCTCATTTAAATCCTCTGAACTCAGCGAGTCTCATCTTTGAGTTTAAAATGTGCTGCTCAGGTAACTTCCTCACAGCCAGACCTGCTCTTCAAATATTAGTTCAGGCTGAAGTGGAGGCGATGAGGTCCGGTGTGGAGTCGGGGAACAGAAATGGAAAATCACTTTTAAAGAGATGTTTGTAATTGTAAACAAAAAGTAAGTTAATGGCATAAATCAAGTGACTCGTTCATCTGAGATTCCATTTCCTCTCTCTAAATGAAATACTGGACTCGGTAAACTTCAGATTACGAGAAACCAGAATAGAGAAAACGTTTTGTAATTAAAGAAATCGGATTATTTTTTTTTAAGTAAGATAAAGTTTTGTAATTAGATGTAGTAAAGTATGAATATTTTAGTGCTCTTAGTAGTTTGTGCTGCATGTTATATTTCTAGATATCCAGCGCTGATAGTCGGGGTTTGTACATAAACTCAGCCGTTAGCTAGCGAGATGCTATAAAACCAAGCTAAACTGTGATGTCCAGTGTTTTTATCTTCAAGTAACTCAGAAGGTTTAGAGCTGATAAAGAAACGTTGAACATTGCGTAATGGCAATATGTATTGTCTTGACGGTGAAGGTAGGTGATCTTTTAATCATATTAATTGATCGGTCTGAGAATGTTGAAGTTAGACATGTATCACTTGAATCATGAAGTAAACACGGTGCTTTGAAGTTCTTAACTCACTAAATATACTTTTACCACAAATACTTTTCCGTAACCAGTAGGTTGTCTTATCGGTTTATGTTTAGTACGTTTTTGGGTCAACACATTCAAAAACAGGTAAACTGTGAAGTTTAGAACTTAATGGTTAACTTTCCTGGTGTTTTTAATTACTTTAGTCAATTCAATGAAAATCAATTCAGTGAGCTAGAGATCAATGAGAAAGTGCTACCACAGGTGGGTTTTGTTCAGAAGTATTGTTCAGTATTGTGAGTTGTTGCTGGTTTCACAGAGATCAGGTGACTTCAGTCCAACTTGTGTCCATCTACTTCCAGAACGTCTGGATCGGGCCACAGCCGTCGTTCTAGAAGATCACTTTGGATCTTTCTGCAGTTATAGTTACAGTCTACAGACTGTTCTCATAGATCTTTGTGAAACCAGCCTCAGGACTTGTGTCCCTCAATGCAAAGAGACAGTTTGGGATCAGCTAGTGCGAAAGGTTCTTCAGGTTGTGACTTACAAATGTAATCTTGTTAAATTTCTGTAGGCATGCCGAATGCCAGCCAGCCCAAGAACGTTTGGATCTGCGGCCATTCGCTGGTGTACTGGGCCGAGTCCCGGGCCAAGTCTCCAGAGGTAGGTATGCAGCTGGGCATGAACCCCAGCAAGGTGACCATCTGGTGGAAGGGCACCCAGGGCATGACATGGTCCCAGCTGCTGCCCCAGCTGCACCAGCTGAAGGTTACCTGGCCCAACCCGGACGTCCTCATTATGCACCTGGGGGGCAACGACCTGAGCACCGACAGCCCCACCGACCTGCTGGCCTCTGTCAAGAAGGATCTGACCTCCATGAGGAGCATCTTCCCGCAGTGCGTCCTGGTGTGGTCCAACGTTCTCCCCCGGAGGGTGTGGCGCCACTCTACCGACAACCACGAAGTCGACCTGGTCCGCACCACGGTGAACCGCAGGATCCAGAACATCATCTCGGAGCTGGGCGGCACCTCGCTGACCCACGACAACATCAGGTGCGGCACCAACACGGGCCTGTACCGGGCCGACGGCGTCCACCTGTCGCCCAAAGGCATCGATGTCTTCAATCTGAACCTGCAGGATTTCCTGGAGAAGTGGGAGATGGAGCTCACCTAGAGAAAAGTTAAGAGGCGTATCCATTATTTTCTGCTTTTATGTTGAGTCTGTTATTTCTAATCATAGCTAGTAAAGTAACGTCACCTGTAGGGTCCAGTTCTGTTTGTAGTTTTATCTTTAAACACAGGAACTCTTGAGGAGAGCCATTCTACATGGAACACGTTTGTCTGTATTGAAACAATAAACTGAATATCAACTGATCTGCTGTTGTTTCTCCTGCTTTCATCTTCCTAATGAACTAATGAACACCGTCAGGATGGATATATATATATATATATATATATATATATATATATAATCTGTAAGAACATGAATACTGGTAAAATGCACATTTTGTTAATTAAGGTGTATCTTATGTTCATTTAAAGAGAACCCTGAGCAGGTCACTGGTTAGTGTCACCATGGTGACAGAACATTCTCAACATTTGAAGAAACCAGAGAGAGTTCAGCTGATTTGATATTTATAGAAACGGTTTCATCGCTCAGCACGTCACTTCATCCTCTACTGAAGTTTCCACATTGCACCTGTTGGAGTCGATCAGGTGAGTTCTGGTTTTCTCTGCAGGTTCCAGTCCAAGATGAACTGAAGACCTGAACATCTCACTCCTCCAAATACAGATGTGAAATGACCAAACCATCTCGGAGTGTCGCATATCTTCTTGTACAGTCAAACATACAGATGTGTTCTTCCCAGTTTGGTCCCAACGGATGTACTTTAGCAGATTGACTGTCCTGACGGGGTTCCTGACACCAGGCCTCAGCTTTGTGCTCATTCAATGAATTCAGGTTTTGCTACATAAAAGCAGAAAACTGAAATATGACGGTTGTCCAGATGGATTGAGCCACACGTCCTCTTTCACACTAATGTTCAGTTAGAATAAGAAACCATTTGAATTACAGTAAGTCTGGAGTTTTTCACCAAACACCATCTGACACTACAGTGTGAGATGAAACACTGATTTAAAAACCTGTAACAAAAAAAGTGCTAAAGTTGTTCTACATATTTTTCACAATGTAAATATTCTTAACCGCTGTCTCAGAAGAAATGAATGTTGGTATTCATACATGTTTTACATCATTGTACTGACCGTGTTAGAGATTCATTTGAATAACTTGACATTAACATTCTCTTGAGTAAACTGTTACCTGTTTTACAGTAAGATGCTTTTACTGAACTTCTTCCTGTAGTTCAGTTGATTTAGTTTCAGATCAAAGCTCTTTGCTTTAAATGTGACGTTCAGACCGGAGACACAAAGGATGTAAATACATTGTTTACTGTCAAATGTACTTAAACTACTGTTTCTATTCAATAAAGAAAACCACTGAAATATCGTTTTTTTTATTTAATTTTATACAGACATTTGTGAAATTTTATTTGTTTGTGTGTAATTTCAATGTTTCAGACCAGGTCCCTTTAGTAGCTCTTCCTGTGCTTTCAGACATTTAGGGTTCATCCCAAGTATCTTAACTGCATCCCCGTTTCCCTCACTTGGGTCCTTTCCTTGCGTCTTAGTCCCTCCCACCAGGGATGCATGGAGGAAACCATGCAAGGAGAGGGGTAACGAGGAGATATGTTTTAAGAGACATGAGACGTCCTTTCCTCAGTTGCGTCACATGAAGCGACGTCTGTTTCTGATGATGGAGGATCAGCTGATCACAGTTGGATCAGCTGTCAGTCGGCTTTAACAGCTGGAGAGACTTTTGATAAGTGTGTCTGTTCACATGATCACTGTACTTAATAACAGTAACTAATAACACTAATAACTAATAAAGACACAGTAATCACCACTGTAGAGGTGTTTCTCTCTGTAGTCTAACAAACTGTCCTGTGTTCTGTTTATAAGCACAGGATCCATTTCTACCAGCGGAATGCGATCGTCTTATTTATGAATTATTTGCGTCTGTACGTTTTGAAATTGTGACTGTGACGTCATTATTAATAACTCAAAATATGATTGTTTCTCTTAAATGATAAAACTCAAACACTCAGGAATGATGTAAAAAGTGTTTTGTCTCTCCAGCTCTCTCTGACTTTAATCTCCATAATAAAGTTATTGATTATGAAAACAAATCTTTCTAATAAATGAAGAAAGTTGTTTGTGGTCGTTTTGTTCAGACAACAATGAACATTTATTTAAACCAGATGTTGAATCAGAAACCTAATCAAATATAAAGCTTGAGTTTAATCCGTGATCTGTTACAATATCATATATTATATTATATTTTACTTGTATTATATAATATATATATATATATTATATTACATCATATGATATATTACATGATATATAATTATATTATATCATATTATATTATATATTATATGATATGAGGTGGAACGTGTTCAGTTCCTCGTGGTTCCTGAAGGAGGCAGCAGCAGCTCGTGCGGTCTGTTTTATTTCCGACCGTAGAAGAAGAACCGGGAGGTTGTGTGTGTGTGTGTGTGTGTGTGTGTGTGTGTGCGTGCGCGTGCGTGTGTGTGTGTGTGCGTAGAGAATGCTCGAGGTGCAGAGAATCTGTGTTTTTATATCACAATAACTTCATAATTAATCATTCAAAGTTTCGTGTTTAGTGTTAAATAAACGCTGGAGACTTCCCGCCGGTTGATCACGTGGTAAAGGAGGAGATATGTACCGAGGTCGACCTCCAGCGAGAGGAGGCTACGGGCCTCCGTTCGAAGGCCGAGGACCTCCTCCTCCGAGGCCGTACCCGGTACCTAACCCGGGCTACAGAGACGACCGGAACCGGCCCAGGCCTCCGTTCCACCCGGACTCGTACCGCCGCTCTCCGCCGCGCAGGAGGTACCCGTCCCCCGGGTCAGGAGGCCACCGAGGCGGGGAGTACTGGTCCGGTGGTACGCAGAGAGAGGTGAGACATCCGGCTCCTTCGGGCTCAAGGTGTGAGAATGTAACGCTATCCTGTTAGCTTGTTTTGTTGTTAGCATTAGCACCTCTGCACCAAACTCCATTGAAAACACGGTCGATTTATCAAAGACACGCTGTATGTTTATTAACAAACCAGGTTACGTTTTAACTTTTACTGTTAATTATATATTTTTATTGTAAGTTGTGTCACTAAAACATGTCGTTAGCTAGCGTTAAGCTAACGTTAGCTCATCGTAAACCACCGGTGTCAACAGACTCTAAAGTCGGTGTTTTTTCAGTTATGCAGCTCATCGATTTGACAGAACAACGTAATATTTCTTTAAGTGTTGTTGAAGTACTGTTCATATGAAGTAACGTTGTTTGTTGGTTCATGTTTTGTAGCTTTAATTATCTGACTTATGAATGCAGGTCTGAGGTGTCTCTAAACTGTCTCTGGTACTAGTGACCCTCTCATATGTATTAATATATTATCGTACTGTGACGTTACGGGGACTCATTTATCCCATCATGCAGTGCATTTCAAGCTTATGTTTTCAGTTCTGTCGTTGTAGTGATTTTGCATCGGGTGGGAGATGTGAGCGCATCTCTAAAGAGAACGACCACAAATCTGTAGTGTTTCTTTAAATCACGTCATGCCGAGCCCCGTCGAGTCACGTGACGCCGAGCCCCGTCGAGTCACGTGACGCCGAGCCCCGTCGAGTCACGTGACGCCGAGCCCCGTCGAGTCACGT
>NW_022282601.1:0-7196 GCF_004355925.1 Anarrhichthys ocellatus
GCTCACAGACCTTTAGCATGAACTGGGCTGCTTTTGGGATTATTTGTCGATCTTTTTCAACTCAATCACTTGTTGGAAAACCGCTTTACGGGCTGTTCCCTCTCCTGTCCACCTGTTGTGATGTCACAGACAACATGCTATCTCATAATTTCAACTTTCTATGTCATAATTTCGACCATGGGGATACTTTTATTTTCAAGTCTAACTTAAATTTTATTTTCCAAAATTAAAAAAAAAAAAGAATTATTATTTTTTTTTTTTTTGCTGGTGGATTCGCGCGGGCCACGTCAGTCTCACACGGACCCGCTTGCCAGCTGACAGCTCCTCCTCGATTTCCTCTCTTGACTCTGGAAATGACACTGGATGTAAGTACTTAAAAGCAGCACCTGCTATATGTACACATATACATATAAGTATTACTAGCTAGTACCTTGTATAGCATTTTAAGGTTAGCAAACCGTTTAGAGGCTACGAACAGAAGATATTTGGGCTAACAGTTAAATGGGATTGTGTAGCTACACCGGTTAACTTAACTAACGGTAGCGTTAAATAAAGCTATTCAGGTTCGCTATTTCGTTTAATGAAACAGTGTTAACTGTTTAACGTTAGAAGTACCAAAGTATGCGCGAGGGGTTTTAAAGTTATATGCAGGAAGCGCGTGAGGTTTTTCAACAATATGAGTGTAAGGCGGATTTATTACTGGATTGTTAGGCTGCATGACTGTGCTACCCCCTTGTGATGTATCAAGTGTTTTATTATTTTAAATGTCTTACCTGATTATTTTCTTTTAAGGTGGCAAATAGTTGAAACCACTTTGTACATTTTAAAATCTACCTCAGGTTTTGGATGTCACAGGTGACCACAACAATGAAGAGGACAGAATCAGTCCTCACCTGAGCCATGCAGATGTTGAGGTGAGATGGTAATATGCTCTTCAAATATGTCGTGAGATGTTATTTGACACTGGTCCTTACTACATTTAGTACTGTTGTTGTTTTTGCTAACTTTGTGCTTGTGTAATCTCTTTTTCATCCTATGCAGACCACGTCTCCATCTGGCCACTTTGAGCTTAAGCAGCATTATGATCAAGAAGACACGATTGACCAGGTGAGCTCTTCTAGCAAACCACACCTGCGAATTTTTGACTTGTTGTTGAATTTTTTTTCTGAAATCTACCTCAGGCTTTGGATGTCACTGGTGACCAGAACGATGAAGAGGACAGAATCAGTCCTCACCTGAGCCATGCGGATGTTGAGGTTAGGGATTTATGTGCTCTTTCATTCCATTAAAAGACTAAATTTCTCACTGGGTGAATTATATCTACAGAGTGAATATTCACACCCCCTCTCCAGGCTTCAAAATAAACCTCTCGACTGTGTTCATTCATTCATTCCGTCTTTACATGCACATTTTTTATCAATGTGCTTCAATAATATATTTTGCATCCTATACAGGTCATATCTCCACCTGTTAATCCTGATCTTCAGCTGGATTCAGATGACATGGCCAACCAGGTTAGCTTTTCTACCAGCCATACTGGAGGGGTGTTTTAAGATTGAAAGCCTTATTTAAAAAATTTTGTTTTATAAATCATAAAGACCTAGTTTAATCATCAGTATTTCCACAGTATTCCAGCTAACATATGTCCTTTAAATGTTTCAGAAAAAGGTAAATAAAGATAATGTAAATACACTGACAAGTTTCAGTCATGGCTGTAGTAGTGTTAGCATAGTATATAGTACATAGTGAAAGTATTTTCACCATTTGCTCTTTTAATTATTTTTGGTCATGTAAATATAATTAAAGGAATCTCTCCCAAGAATACTCGGGCAGGATTAGACAACCCAGACAACAATCTTTACCATCATAGGCTGTTGCATGCCATACAAACCTAGTGCCATCCAAATGATGGAGAACATTAGTTCTATTAATTGGCAAATCTCATTTTCCTAATATGAAAATGTTCTTATGCCAAGGTCTTATTTCATACTAAAAAGTTGTGGAATAGCATTTTACATTAAACACAATTACATGCATTTGCAGCACATCCAATAAAAAAAGGAAATCACAATAACACAGGATTTCAAATCTACATGGCATGATTAGGCTCCAAGCTCTGCTGCAGGTGGGCCTTATAAAAACAAAATTGGTTACTGTCTAATTTCAAAGCCAGATATTAATTCACTCTCTATTTAGGAGCAACTGAGATAGTCACTAAAATGAGAAGAGCTGGTCCATCACGTGAGCCTTGTCAGGTTAAGCTAACCCATTTTTACAGTTTTCTGGGTGGACAACGACATTACATTCCAGTATGTTACCTTAAATCAGTGGTTCTCAAACTGTGGGGCGTGCCCCTCTAGTGGGGCGCGGTGGTATTAAAGGTGGGGCGCAGGGGGAAATGCAGAATTTTTTATTTATTTTTTTTAAATTAATTAATAAATACATGGCGAAATGCCTGTACTTTCGTGTAAATTTTTACGTTACGTTGCTAACAGGTTACACTTGCGCATGCGCGACGGCCATGATCCTTGGCGACTCACAGGCTTAGTGTTCAAAATGAAGAGACATTTGGCAGGCGCGAACAGAAAAGCAACCGCAAGCGATGCATCCGAGACAAACAGCAAGCAGCCAAGAAGAAAATATGATGACGCCTATCTTGCTCTGGGTTTCACAGTGAACGCGGTAGGAGATGAGGAGAGACCAGTCTGTGTTTTATGTCTGAAAACTCTAGCTACGGATAGTATGAAACCCAACAAATTAAAAAGACACTTGGAGACATTACACCCCACTCACGTCAATAAGCCACTGGAGTTCTTTCAGAGGAAACTTGAAGCAAAATGCAGTGTAAAACTCTTTATAGCCAAATATTTGAACTTGTTTTGTTTCGTTTTTCACAGGTTGCACTTTATTGTTATCTTGAAAAGATGTTTAGTGCAAAACAGGTTAATTGCAGCCAATTGCAGTAAGCTATTTTTTGCCAAATTGTAGTTATTTTTTGCACAGATATAACTTTATTTGCATTGTTCTAACAAAGTGATTGCACATTTTATTAGTTTTTGTCTGATGGAGCAATCTGGTTTACTTAAAAGTGATTGCAAGTTTCTTTATTCTATTATTTGAAAAAGCACAGACGGAGGAGTCACAAAATGTTATTTCAATAAAAATTCAACATAGACCATTTTGTTACAATTTTGTTGGGGCGGTGGGGCATGAACATTTTTCTTCCTCCAAAGTGGGCGCGACCGAAAAAGTTTGAGAACCACTGCCTTAAATAATCAACATGCAACATTTTCTCAGGTACACAACGGTATGTTTATTCCATAATACAAACCTCTAAATCCATCATGTGTCCATGAAAACAGCCTGTCTGTCTATTTGAGTTGTGCTAACTTGTGTTAGTGTGTGTGGGGGACGGTGAAGGGGCTGGTTTGAAATTGTGCCTAGCATTGTACATTTGCCTCCGTGTACACATGAATGGGTCAATAAAAAATTGACCCACTTATATAAACGTATTTACATAGCATTACCGGTTTTTCAGCCACCAATATGTTTGAAAGGGGACGGTGAGGGATGCTCAGTTTGTTGCAGTCTGCAACCTCACTGCTATCCTCCAATTCCTTGAAATGCACTTATGAATGTGTGTTGTTTTTGTTTTCTAGCTAATATCTTTATCTGGTCACTTTCTCCTAACCTCTGAGCTGCAACCAAGAGATGTGGCTTCCTCTCCTGAAGGCAGTGTTTATGGATTCGATTCAGATCTGGAAGATCTTGGAGAAGATGAGCCAGTTAGAGAGACAGGTTTTGACAAAGACATGGACTCAGTGCTAATGTCAGCAGGTACAACAACGAAGGCTGAAGCACTGATCATGATAATGAGTCATGCAGCAAGGCACAATATAACAGGGACACAACTTGATGATTTATTAAAACTCATAAATACTCTGTTTGGCAAAGAGGTGCTACCAAGATCAAAATATTTGTTCAACAAGGTCTTTCAAAACAACTCAGACAGTGTGGAGTTTCACTACTGCAAAACCTGGTAAAGTATATATTTGGCAGAAAGGGAGACATAAAAGACAAAAACATTGCACAGTGTTCAATTTGTAGTACTCTTATTGAAATTGATTCCATGAACCATTCAAGTTTTTTTTATCAACATACCAATTGCAGCTCAAATTCAGACACTTTTAGAAACTCCTCAGATTCAAAACAACATGAGCTACAGAAAGGCCACAAAATGATCATGTGATCTCTGACATCTATGATGGCGAAAAGTATCAAAACGTATCAAAACCAGGTGGAACTCTGTCAGATCCAAACAATTTGTCATTTAATTTCAATTCTGATGGCTCACCTGTGTTCAAGTCTTCCAGATTTTCAATATGGCCAATACAGCTGCATTTAAACGAGCTTCCTCCCAAAATGAGATTTAACAATGTAGTACTTGCAGGTCTTTGGTTTGGTGCTCAAGAGCCTGTCATGTCCATTTTTCTCAGACCTTTTGTTGAACAGGCCAAAACACTGGCATCCAAAGGTGTGTCCTGGAGACAAAATGGAAACTGTATAAATAGTAAAGTTGTTTGACTATGTTGTTGTGTAGATTCAAAGGCAAGACCAACCATGCAAAACACAACACAGTTTAATGGGTACTTTGGTTGTGGTTTCTGTTTACATCCTGGTACTCTTGTAGAGAAAACAGTGAAGTATACTGTGACTGCCACTGAATATTCTGACAGAGAAGCAAAAAAAGTGCCGGCAGATATGGAGCAGGCAGTAGCGCAAAACAAAAGTGTCAGAGGAGTGAAAGGTCCATCACCACTCATCAACATGCCTTATTTTGATATAGTGTGGGGCTTTGTTCCAGACTATATGCATGCTGTGTTACTTGGTGTCATCAGACAACTCACAGACCTTCTTCTAAACAACAGTGAGTAACCCTACTACATTGGGAATGGCACCATTATGAGGGTGCTAGAAAACAGAATGAAGGACATAAAGCCACCACACCTGATAACTCGACTACCCAGACCTCTTGCAGAGCTCAGGCACTGGAAAGCCTCAGAGTGGCGAACATGGCTCCTGTTTTACAGCTTGCCTGTCCTGAATGGTGTACTTCAGCCATGCTATCTGAAGCACCTAGGCCTTCTGGTGTCAGCAGTATATCTTCTTTTGAAAGAGAATGTCACCTTCCGAGACAAAAACAAAGCAGATAACATACTGTTTGAGTTTGTTGCAAGGTTTCAGTTGCTGTACGGAGAAGTGTCAATGACATTTAATGTACATCTGTTAACTCACCTTGCTAAGTCTGTGAAATTGTGGGGGCCACTCTGGGCACACTCAGCATTTGTGTTTGAAAATGCAAATGGTGGGCTGTTGAAACTGGTTCATGGAACTAAGTGTGTAGCTCTACAGATTGTGAACAAATGCCTGTTGCACAGAGCAATACCTCTCTTAACCTCCAGGCATGCAGTAAAGGAGCAAGTGAAGGAGTTCTGTTTGGAGATGACAAATGACAGAAGAGTAAAAAGTTTCACAAAATGTCAAGACACAACTGTTCTGGACAACGGGAGAGTGACAGAGACCACTACTGATGAGAAGGGTGCCTTTGTGTCTGCACAAAAACAAGCACCAGGTGAATTGGTAGTGCACAAGAGAATGGTGCATAAAGGACTGGTGTATACCGGCAAAAGCTATACCCTCAGTAAGAGACGCAGGGACTGTTTTGCAAAGCTCAGCGATGGTGTTTATGGGGAAATTCAGAATATCATATCCCTTCCTTCAGAAATTGCTGTATTGTTCAAAAAGCTTCATACACACACCGCCTTTCCTTTATCACAAGGTTTGTGTCACATATCTGACTCGTTAGTGGAGGACTTTTTTCTCCAATGTGTCTGATTCCAGTTGACAGGTTAGAGCAGAAATGCATGATTTAAAAAATAAGTGATCAGATGTACATTTGTGACTTTCCAAATTCACATGAGAGAGACTAGTCTGACTAGACTGAATCAAAGATGGTCATTCTAGCTTGCATTCATTTTGAGTTGGCTGATTAGACTTTATCTCAGGTAGAGTTTAGGCTTAGCTATGCTGGGATGTACAGATGTGGAGAAATGTGTTTGTACCTGTACTGTCCTTGTTGTACTGTACTGTGTATCATTTGACAGCCAGATAAACGCCATCCAAACATCAAAACTCTGAAGACTGTCTGCTTCTTGAAGGGTGAAACTAAAAACATAATCAATTCTCTGCTTGCTTTAACATGTACAGATGCACGCAATGTAGATACATGAACTCAATCTCTAACATGAATTAAGGTTTTACAGGCTTTATGTATTAATTGTGATTTTAACTTTAAACACAACATCAAACTTTTAATATGTATTCAGTCATCTGTTTGTTTATCTATTTGTAACTTTCATGAACTCTCACTGGCCTAAGAACAGTGCGGTCATTAGCAACAGTAATTCAGCAAACTTCTATCATAAACTTCAGAAAACGTAATATTGTCCAAAAATAATGCATATATGGATATATTTTACGCAGTTATAGATAAGAACAAAAGAAGACAATACATACCCACGATGCCACCTTGAGGCATATGATGCGTACAGATAGCGCTGGATTAATCTGATACTAAAAATATAACCTCTCAGTGCCATGCTTCCATACTTCCTAATTACTGATCACTACTGACATCCTCTAATTCTTAAAGTGACCACAGCAAACTACAGGAACCCCTTTAGAAAACACACAAGATTTCTAATGCACTAACTTAACTGTAACAGAACACTACCATTCCACAAAAAATAAGAATTCACAATTTCTCTAATATGACTTGAAAATTAACCAGTATCCATTATTGTTTCTTCCATACATTTTCAAAATCAGACTTTGCTTTTGATTTTTTATTCGTTTGAATATATTAAATAAGGAAGGAAAATGGCAATGACAAAGTTGATGATTTGCACAATAAGAGTAGAATATTGCCATGATCACTATATTATTTTTATATCATAATAATAGTTGTAACATTTTTGTGAGCTATATGACATGGCATGCCCCTAATTACAAGATTGAAGTCATGATACTAGTGAAAGAAAACATCTAAAATATCAGCTTAACCAGCAAGGCCACCCTGGTGGACCAGCTTCATTAATGAGTTCTTGCTGGTGGACCAGCTTCATCATGCCGGTGGA
>NW_022282602.1:0-7191 GCF_004355925.1 Anarrhichthys ocellatus
TCTTAAAACGTTTTAACACTGAAGGTCCTGATGGAGACAAAGATTGACATTTTTGTCAGTTAGATACTAGTCGTAACCTGTTTTGTGTGAGTTTACTGAATAATAGTGTCACCAACATAATCACCAGCTGCACTTATTATTATTCACAAAAAGTCTTTGTTTAAAGTGCGCTGAAAGACCCTGAAGGCCACAGACACATCCGTTGGTTTGTGGACTACAGTTGAGGCTTCGACTTCGGTATTTTGGCCGTTGCTACATTGGCTTTTTTTTGCAACCAGCAGTGACACGAGTGGGTGGAGCTAAGTACACCCGAATGCTGAGCAAGACATTTTTTTACGGCGACCAAAAGGTTATAATAATCTTTAATGAACTGTAAACGCACTGAAACAGTTGAAGTTGTAAGCATACCCTGAAGCACACCCTGCTCTGTCGGCTGTTTGACTCTAAATGGAGCATCATTTACTAAATGAACATCATGCTGCAGTGAAGAAGACTGGAAACTAGAGACTGAGACCATAAACAAAAGTACGTTATTCCCAATCCCGTATTTACAACCTTTAAGTAATAGTTCTTAAGTATAATCATATTTATTGTGCATTGTCTTCTACTGTTGTATGTGATGTTTCTGAATTAATATAGGGCTGCATTAATGTGTACTGTATGTTGCATGTTGCTGCTGTAGATGTTCAAGGTTGTGCTAATTTTAACTCTTTTTATGTGTTGTTGGGTAGTTTAATCTACTGCAATACATCATACTCTATAAAACTATACGTTTGAAGGGAACATAACATTTGTTTACCTGAAAAGTATTTAAACCTTTCAGATAAATGTAGTAAAATGTACAGTATTGGTTGAGTAGAAAGTAGAAAGTTGCTTGAAATGGAAATACTCAAGTATTGTACAAGTACCTCAAACTGGTGGTTCAGCGTTCAGTGGTAAAATCTGCCCTTCAACTCCGTCTGAGCCAAAAAGATGATCAGGAAACCAGGAAACTGAGCGGTTGAATATGTCAATAGTACCGTCTGGAAGATGAACCAACATTTTAAAGTCTAAAGTAACGAAACCACCTTTTAGGTCAACCAGTGTAACAGCAAAGCACTGAGATACATGAGACACAACATAGTGAGCCTCTTCCCTCAGCTCTTCATGCATTCATTCCATGTTAATCCAGTGCGCTTTAATCATCAGTGTATTGGTAAATCCTGCTCACTAAATAGCCTCCTTTCTGTTTGCTCGGGCGTAGTGTGGAGGACGGAGCCGTTTGATGACTTTAAGCCACTCAGAGTGAGGATTATAATTACTCCTCAGGATGGGGAAGTCTCTCACAGAAGCAGAAGCAAGGCTGCACAATGTCAGACTTCACCTCAATGCTGCATTAACACTCTAATTTCCTGGCTGTAATATTAAAGACTTTCTTCTTTGTTGTGTTGATATGTAGACTTTCAGTAGCATATACTTACCTGTAGCTATAACGTGTGTCACAAGCTGAATGCTGAAGTTAAAGCTGCGACCGTTACATGAACAAAGTGATAAAAACCAGATGAAGCATTATTACTCACACCTGCCTCTCGCTACCTATTAACCCGATCACCGTCATTAGAGGGAATCATTGCCAGCTAATGAGACATCTGTGCGCTAAACTGTTCACATAATAAGCAGCAGCTTTGCACAGGACGAACAAAATAAGCCTCTCCAAACCAACTTGTTGTGGATGTCTGGCTCTCTGAGGACTCTTTATCTGCTGCAGCGGCATGCTGATGGAAAACAACAACAACAACAAGAAAAATCCTCACCAGCGTCAGCCGGCTTTGTTTCAAATTCTCCCAAACACAACAAGTCCAAGGTCACGTCTTCACAGCGACAACAACAGGACGTGTTTCTGTCCGACGGGAGTCTAAGGGCTAAACTCAGATGAGCAGTGAGCTCTCATAAAACTCTGACTTATGACACTTAACACTGATCAAAGATGACTTTCATCAATATTCAATGCATTCTGGGAACTTTACTTGTAGAGATGATACAGAGTCTGGAGCTCGGATCGGGTGCGGTAACAACATGCCAGAGCCATGTTGCTGTATACCGCAGGGCAACACCATTAACTCGTTAATACATAATGTGTGTTGTGTAATCGGAGGCATTTTTACAACGCATGAAAAATGTAATCAGGACTAAATTGATGCACAAAATTGTGAATCCCAGATATGTGGCAGACGCTCGGTAACTGGACTCTTGGCAGACTTCTTCTAAGAGCTCCTAATTAGAGCCGATCCTTTAATCTAAATTGGGTCAAGCCCAAAACATGTAGTTGGATGCGGGTAGGTTTGGTGAAAAATCTTAAGCAATTAACCCGCGCTGTTTTTTTTAGACGTCCATATTTATTATCCTGACAAGTCAGTAAGAATTGGGCATCCAGAAATAAGTTAAAGATAAGGACCAGCGCTGAAAAGATTCTCAATTATATCTCAACTAAACTTCTGCTCGTTAGTCGGAGTACATCTATTGACAACAGGTTCATCTTTTCCCAGAAGGCACTTGTATTCCGCCCTGTTCCCTGGAAGCATTGTATCCTCATTTTAAACATTCACTGTGCGTCTCCTGGGTTGGTTTTGTGCCGAGGCAGCGCTGCGAGCCGACCCAGCTGAGCCTTCATGCTGTGTGGATCCCTGGCTGGTCTAACACCTCTGTGCAAAACATTTTAATGATGAGCCTTCTGCAGGTGGAGCGGTAATGTTGACTGCGTTTAAAAACAGAGGTTTCTGAGTGCAACACGTCAGAGACAGAAGCTCTTAGGGATGTGTAGTCTTTCCTCGTAGCAGAGACAGTAATTGCTCGCTTTATTCTGGGCGATCCTTCCGTCTTTTTTTATTCTATTTTTTGCTTCTGTGGAGCTCTTCTGCTCTGGTTGTGAGGATGCACATTGGTTTCAGCAGCAGCTTCCTTCTTTGCCGTTTGGTCAGAGGCAGTTTCCACCATATTTTCATCCCGGTTGTTATGTGAACGCGTGTCAGCTGACGAGCCTTTACAGCCTCTACGAGCCCTTCAGTACGAGGAGCAACACCTGTTAGTGGGTACATCGTGTCATGTTCCAGTAGTTCCTGGTCTAAGGTACTATAGATGTATGACTCCATCCCATAGTGTTTTTAATAGCTTCACCACAGAGACCCACGGCGACCCCGCACGGCTCTGTCTCCATGGTAACCATGTAAGGTCATGAGCTGGGTCCAGAGGAGGCGGGACCTCTTCTTCCTGTCGGTGGCGGAGGATTGGCTTCATCACACCATTCGACACGTTGCATTGTGGGTCTTACATCAACTCACACTGTAAAACTCAAAACATGACCTGTGTGTGTGTGTGTGTGTGTGTGTGTGTGTGTGTGTCACAGATTTTCAGTTAACTCAGTGAACCACATGCTTTTGTACATTTATATTTTGCTCATAAAGCAGCTTTATGTCCTTATTTAAGTGCTGTTGAAACAACTTCATAGTGATGAGAAGCTTATGTATTTATCTTATGTACAAATGTATGTCTTAGTTACTTCTATCATATAGTTTGAGAGTTTCACTTTTATAATTTGAATTCCCTTATTTAAATGTTGTCTATATGACATTCAGAACATTAAAAGTAAAACAGCAACAATTTCCAATTTATAGACTGAAACACGATTAATTCCTCTCAATCATCACTTATGACCCACTAGAAGAGCATAACGTCGTCTATATCTGCAGAGAGCCCGTCCTCTGCTTGTATTTCCCTTCTCTTCTTATTTTGCTATTTGTGGGACTCTTTTAGGCGTCGGCAAAATGCATTTGGGCAGCTGTGCACATTTGGCGGTTACACGTCCAACCCACGGCGCTGTTGTGTAGCGCCCGCCGTGCAGTTCAACCTCAGGCAGACACTGTTGACTCTGTCAGCCCTGTTTACGTTTGTTTGCACCGTTAGCACCGTTAGCAGCCGCCCACTCAGCCGTCGCCATGTTAAGAGCTGTGTGGAAGCAATAGATACACTCAGAATATCCTATTGAGCACATTTAAATGACAGGGGATGTATTTGTAACACCCCAAAAAGAAAAACTGATTCATTATAGAAAACCAATAATTGCTACTGGCTGCAAAGTGTGATCTTTAAAACATATGCTCTTCATTCTGTGAAGATTGTGTCACTTAAAAATATATGTTCATCAATATCAATAGAGTTAGAAGACCAAATAAAATGTATGAAACTTTCTGTCATGACTTCTAAGAGAGTATCTACTTAGAGAAAGAAGAATAAAGTAGTTGGTAAGACTTTCCCATCAATCACTGCGATGCCCTGAAGAACAGCCACACACACTCATGGTGTAGGCAGCTGGCTGTGGGGTTTCCTTCCTACTGGGAATCCATGTTCTATAAAATGTATTCACTCCCACTATGCAGAGAGATGTTGGATGAAAGCATCCACTAAACAGTGTTTTGTTAAAAACAAAAATCTGTTCTTTAGTCTCCGTTGGCGCCGTTTCCACACTCAATTTACCCCCTAAGGAGTCTTAAAACATGAAAAAAAAGTAATCAAAGCATAAAAGTGAGAGGACGATATGGAGAGAATGGGATAATTAAGGGAATGAAGGCAGAAGACAAAAGGGCAGATTTAAGGGGAGGAGTGCACTGCAGGAGGTGAGCGGAGAAGAAGAGGCATGTTGACTCCGGCCCTCTCATTATAAAGGTCATTAGTGGTTCCTCTACTCTGGCGGCTGATTAATTACATCATTTAGATCAAAAGGCCGCTTAACTCAAGACCTCTGAATTATAGTTTAGACAAAATAAGGTCATCAGAGAGAGCTGGAGCTATAAGCCAGCTCTCTCTCTGCAGCCAACACAAGCTTCTGCTTCTAAATAAAATCAAACGTTCAGATTCGTGAAAGTCTGCAGGGACGTGGTTTTAAAACGTGGGATGTGTTTCATCAATTGAAGCCTTTGTTAAACCTAAAACTCCAAAACTTCAAAACTGAACATTGTTTGATTAGAAAGCAGCCGACTGCTCTTAACTGCTCTCAATGTGGAGAGAAATAACAGACAGAAAGTGTTTTAATCTCTTTGAATCCAGAGATCTCTGAACTAATCTCTGAACTTGAACCAGCCACCGATGAAGAAACATCTAAAAGGATTCAGACTGAGTCTCACCTCACTTCAGTTTGATTTGTTTTATTCAGTCTATTCACCAATAGAAATAGAAATAGAACAGCAGTAGAACGGAATTCCCATCCAAATCAACAGGATGGGCAGAGCGGCAGCCATTTTTATGTGTCGCGTTGCCATTGCGAGTGCAACCTTTGTAGCTGGTTAACTTCCATATAAATGAAACCCGCTTACGGAAAGTCGCGGACTCACTGAGGTTAGTTTTAGCATTAGTTTCGCCATTACTATTAGATGAGTTCGGCTCATTTCCTCTAACAAGCGGCATATTCAAATATGGTGGAAATAGCGAGATGGCTCGGTTGCTACTTCCCCACCGCTCCAGGGAAAGACGAGCTACTTAGCTATGACCAGCCAGCCATCCGTCCACTCTCTTCCCAGCGAGCTGCGACCGCGCTTTATGGCCCCATGAAGTGCAACGTCACCATGAAGACTAACAACAATCAACTTAATCTTCTGTTCAAGTTCAATGACCACGGAACACAGTTCAATGTCCGTGCTACTCCCGGTGTGCCACCTTTTCCTCTCGTCCTTCTGTCTTCATTTCTTAAACGTGGCGGCACATTTCTCTCTCTCTCTCTCTCTCTCTCTCTCTCTCTCTCTCGTTCAGCAGCACACCGGGCTGAGTTTAGGTTTTAATCTGTCTCCTCGGCAGTGCTCATTATGTGTGTAACTCTGCCTGCAGCGCGGAGCTGCAGTCGGGTTTGTTAATAACAGTGAGTCTCCTGAACCTTCAGTCTGACTCTCTGCTGACAAACTGCTGTTAACTTCCTCATTAATGACATCAAACTAAGACAAAACGATGTGTTCACAGTGAGGGAAATATGTCCTATTATATGCAACCATCTCTCTTACTGAGAAAGTGATGAAAAAATAAATTATTGTCTTTGGGCACCCAGAGCTCTACAATATTAAAACCATAGACTCTCTATGGTTTGAACAATAACGTTGCTGCCATATTTACGCCTATTGACCTTATCTTAAGTGTTGATGGAGCAGCTAAAATGTTAGCATAGCCTAGCACTGACCGAACTTCATTCAGAAATCAAGAATTTAAAAAGTTGTTTATTTTCAGTCAGACTTTTACCAAATCGGCATCATTATTTTGTTATTTCAGCATCCTTTTTTATCCGTTTATTGCAATTAAATTAAATCAAAGCAAAATCTCTTTATTTTGGGCTCATACCGCTGTAGTAAACCAGCCGACGTGTGGCTTGCTAGATACGGTGGTTATGATGATGATGATGTTATAAACCCAAACATGACAGCATTTGATTTTCTTGGACTTCCACAACAAAGAAGCAATAGTGGTTATTTTGGCCCTGGTTGATGGTTTCTCTATGGAGGCAAGCTCATCTTTAAACCCAAATAACCTCAACTGCCCTCAGAAACGAGTCTCCGACTAAAGTTTAAACCGAAACAAATTTTGAAAGTGGATCTGTTCCACTGAAATGACAAGGTTACTTTCTCTTTGAAGTTTGGCCCACAGATCGTTTCATTAACAGCCCGACTCAGTCCAGGTAAAACTCCACAGAGCTGCTGCTGCTCCGTAATGAAACGGCAACCGCAGAGCATCTGCAGGGACCAGAGCTCTCCTCCTCCACCACATTTACAATATCACCAGACAGCGTGCTGCCGGCGGCCTGCTGAGCCGATCTGAGCTGGAGATGGAGAGAGAGAGACAGAGAGAGAGAGGGATGGAAGGAGTGAGACAGAGAGAGAGAGAGAGAGACAGACAGAGAGAGAAAGAGAGAGAGAGACAGACAGAGAGAGAGAGAGAGAGAGACAGACAGAGGAGAGACAGACAGACGGTGTGTTGCAGCAGGTGGAGAGAATCCACTCTCATTGTGTTAACACTGAGCTCTGCTTTCACTCCTCATCGGAGAGTCTCATCCTTTCCCCCGTGCTCCGTTTAACACCTCAACAGTTACAAAATCATTAATTAAGCCTGCATCAAATCTACTCCCACAGAGCCTTGTGTGTGTGTGTGTGTGTGTGTGTGTGTGTGTGTGTGTGTGTGTGT
>NW_022282603.1:0-7188 GCF_004355925.1 Anarrhichthys ocellatus
GTAGTGAGAGGCTAAATGTTAAGCATCAATGTTGGACTCTCTGATCATGTCTTTGTGTGTGTGTGTGCGTGCGTTACCTCTTTGTGATATTGTAAATGTGTTTGGGTGAGTATGAAATCAGATCTATAATGAGCCTTGCTTTCTCCCTGGCCACATAATCCCGTTTGTCTTAGAGGCAGGCTCCATTGATTTGCCTGTTTTTTCATCATTAATTTCCTCCTGCTGTAGCTCAGAGTGCAGCACATACGGCAGCTATATTCATATTCTTCCTACAGCAAGCATGTGTGCGGGGGCAGACTGAGGGGGCTGGTGTAATCTCACTGGACTGGATGTGTTGTGGAGGTTTTGTGAGGCACAGGTGGACGCTGAGCGAGCGTGGACAATGTGTATTCATGTAGGCTATGTGTAAACCCCTTCTAGCGTTCTCCTTGAAGCTATATTTGGACACGACATTGTGGATAGACCACTTTCCCATGTTGCATTGCATTGATTGACACCATCCCGGACAACCAATCAGATACCGTATAAAGCAAAATATGTCTCTTATGAGCTTATCTGTCCTGTTTGTTGTTTTTGTCTTTGTGTGTCAAATAACATTACTTAAACATGGTGGCATGAAGTAAAGAAACAGTTTCTTACTATACTACTACTGCAATATTGGAAAAGGTGTGATATGCTTTTAATGTTAGCTTGTGCTCAAACCATTTAATTAACTTATGAGTTCATAATCAAAATGACACGTCAAGCCTGCATTTCCAATATCCTCTGATAGATGTGGCCGTTGATCCCTGGAGGCTTTTGTGCAGTCACCCATCCCAAACATGTTATTGTTTTTGTGTATTGTGTAGTGGGGTTTTGTTCTCACAGCTAAACATTGCATTGCATGTTTCCATTGTTTCCCTGGGATCTTATCATCGTCGCCAGGATGTAAAAGCTTCTGAAACAGTATTTCGACCATGCTACAGTAAGGCTACATACAGTAAGGGTCTTGCTCTCACATCAAATTTACTTTAAAATCAACACTTACACATAATGGTTTACTAGATTATGGGTCCATAAATGTGGTCAACACTCGTTTCCTTAGTTTCGTTGTTCTCACTCGTAGCTCTGCTGGTGGCTGAAGTCTCTGTCGTACTGGAGAACATTATGCTTTTGTTCATTTACAGTTTATCTGCGGACTGAACAACAGTTGTGCACAACAAAATTAGCATTAATAAGAAAAGGAAAGTCCTCCGTTTTTGTCCATCACCCTCCCTAAAGCCGGTAACGTGATTTCAGACGTCCGCTCCGTAGGTCTGATAACGCCGCTGGTCACGCCGCTCGCTAATCGCTCCAATAACAGCTGCTTCCTCCGCAAAAATGCAGACTTTAACTGAACAGCTGCTAGTAAAGACAACAAGGTCAGCAATGCCTGTAATCAGTTGTCCATGTTAAATTAACCTGGTAGTCGATCGGTAATCAATGTTGTTGTTTATGATTTTCCGCGAAACGGCCACGTGATAGGGGCGTGACGAATCAGGGAAGGACACGTTGTGACTGCTAAGAACCAATCAAGTAGCGAACGCAGGTGTGAGCGTCATCGTTTCAAAAACATATCCATTTGCGACCGTCCACACGAAGAGGCAATCCCGGAGTTTTCAAACGTACCCGTCCTCGGGAGCGTTATCAAACTCCTCCGTCTTTGGTGCTCAAACTCCGGCGTAGTGTGGACGCTCGGTGTAAACGTAGCAGAACATATGCGTTTTCAAGTGGAACCGGAGTAGTGTGGACATGGCCTAAGACTGGCAGTACTTAATCATTAACACAGCTTGGCTACCTCGCTGTGGTAACGCGGGATTTGTCTGTGCAACATGTCCACTATAAAACTTGGAGGCAGAACATTTTAATAATTGTTTTTGTTATAACTTGGAATGGTCCTCAAATCTTACTAGGTCCTGTTGTGGCAAATGGCTGGTGCCCCTTGGATGGAGGGTCAACTCTGTTTCCATTAGAAAACACTGAACAGGCTGCTAGGACTTTATAAACCAGTGGTGGCTGTATTGTTCAGCTTGTGTTATTTCTTTTCCTACAAAAAAGAGAGAATAATGCAGCTTTAAAGGAATAGAGAGAGGCTAGCTGTTGCCCCAAGTGTTCTTTTTTCAGCATTTCTGTTTTATTGGATAGACCGCTTGGAGAGAGACAGGAAAGGAAAAGGAAAGGGGATGATATAAAAAAGACTCAGCCTTGATATATGGTGCACACATTCTACTAGGTGAGCTACCGGTTTACCATCTTTATGCTAAGCGAGGGGTGGGCGATATGGGCAAAATCTTCTATCGCGGTTTATGTAATTTTATATCGCGGTATGCAACACGATACAGTAAATTCAATTAAACGTTTGAAAATAGCTGTACTGTATATCATCACGATCTTCCTGACAAAGAAAACCTAAAGTGTCACGTGAGACAACACAAGTTAAAAACAAAAGACTCAACATAGTAAAGCTTTCAGAATAGAAGCTTGAAGGTTCCTGAGAATCATTTCAAGTGTTGCAGGTTTAAATATATACCAGCCTGAATTCAGTCAGTGAAGTATAAAAATCACTCAAACCAGTATTTTAGAGTGTACCAAAAATTTGTTGATTACAAAATCATGCAAGAATTTCTGCCGCAGTGAAAGCAGTATTGCCAAATGTGCTTCCAGGGGACAGGTTTCTACCATTGCATGGTGTATAACTCCATATCGGCTAACCGTTTGCTGGCTGGTAAGTGGGTAAGGGTATTTCTCCAAAACAATTCCTTTATAGTGAATATAGGGTAGTGTTGACAAAAGTTTTAGCATATATCTTAATCTCCAGATGCACAATGAGGTCATACAGAGTTTGAAGTTACTGACTGAAGAGCTGCCTTTGCAATCCCTTCACCTTACTTTGAACAGAAGTGCCCCGCTCACTGAATAAGTGTGCTCGTGTCCATGCTCCCTTTTCATTTGTTCAACTACATAAGAGTGTGAGTGGAGGCTCAGCTGAATTGCAAGAGTTGGTGTGAGGGTTAAAGGACATTGAGGTGTTTAGCTTTATGTTTGGGGTTGTTGTCTCTTATCTGAAGTTCAGTTCTATTGCGGACTGCAGCAGGTTTTCCTAATCACACATGGTGAATCTATGTGCAGATTTGACACAAAATGGCTCTATTTTGTATGTTGTAAAGTAATCAAGATGGTGTAGCATTGTAATTGTCCAGTTATGGTGCTGGCAAGTGACACCTGACGGTGTAAAATGTAGTGGTATAATATCTGGCCAAGCTACTTGACAGCCTCAAATCTCCAAAGTCCTTGTTGATTTATTTATTTTTAAGCTTAAAGATGCTAAATAAAAAATGAGGACCATACTATCTATGATTGAGGAATAGCCTCTACATGGCTCTCAATATGGTGACGGCTGAGCCGGCAGCTAGAAGCTAGCGGTGGCCATTAGCTCAACAGTAGGGCCACACACGTACACTGAGCACAAAGTAACTCTGATAACGACACACACAGAGGGAGGGTGACTTCATTCTCTGCTCAGGTAGACATTACTCCACTTTGTCTTTATATATAGTTGTTTGCTGCTATATTGATCTGAATTTTGAATTTAACACCTTTGTAAAAACAATAACATATCATACCTAAAGGTTTGACTGTGAGAATCAGACCGACTGTTCACTTCCTAACAAATCTACCAATCTGCAAGTGAAGCAGTGTAACATAGAGATGGACTAAATGAGGTTCTGACGGCATCATTTCGGACAGCAAGTCCTGCCTCCTAAAACTTGTTAAGAACACAAGCTGTGGCTAAATACAATTTCAGAGCTTGCCATTTGAAAAGTGCATTAGTTTGAATTCTAATCTTGAAAACTGTGAATACAAACTATGTTGATCAGACCATCTCCACATGTCACTCCGAGGAGCGTAGTAAGAATAAAATTAATCTTATGAATCATTATCATGTTTTGCCATCGGGGACAGTGTCTCTTCACGTTTTCATTTTAGGAGCAAAAGCAACATATTGCATTGTGAAATTCATACCAAAAGCAGTGTACACGCTATGGACACTTTCTTTTTCTATTGTGGGAATGTTTTGTGATGATTTTTACACTCATAATGCTGACACAGTGAAGAGGAAGCGGTTTTTTGAGACAGTGTACATTTCTTTTCTTCCACGAAGCTGCTATTGGAACAGTTGTTTTAAGTTTTCATGTTGACCTAATTGCATCCACTACATGTCAGTATCTGAATCATACGTAAATCAGTGTAATATTGAGTCCATGGAGTAGGATACACTTTCTATAGCTACTGTATTTGCATGACTTGTCTTTGTCTTTCAGTGTGCTACTCAACGCTTACCAAACTGACACTTTGTATGTTTGTACTGCTGTGGACTTGCTCTCATGGTTGGATTTGTTTTTGTCCTCACTATAGTACCCCAGAGGTACATTTAGATATCAAAGGATAATCAAATGGTTTGTTTTAGGAGCGTGTATGTCCGCCAGCCAGTACTTGGCAATGTGGGAACACTGGTGTGTTTAGAAAAAAAACGGGAGAAGGGAGAGAGTTATGTGAGAGATGATGAAAGAGAAAGGGTCTCCTCTTGCTGTTCATTTTGTGTGTATGTCCCTCCCCCTTGGACTTGTCTCCAAAATGGCCTCTGTTCTAGTGGAAGTAAAAAGACTTTGTTGAGCCTGCTGGTAATTTGAGCCCGGTATTCATGGCCAGAGGAACGAACAAGGAGGTGCTGGAGTAGGAGGAGGAATAGGGAGAGGGTTAAAGAAAGGCTTTCCTTCTTCGTGTGGAATTTACCTCCCTAGTTCACTGTCTGCTTCTTTTGGAAGAGGCCCAAAGAGTGACTCCCTTTGTGAGTTAGGTAGGAGTGAGGTGGCTATTTGTGTGAGGCGGCGATCACGGGGACAATAAAAAGCCAGTGGGGTTTGAAAAGGTTCGGGCCACCATGGGATCCACTGCATGCCATCATGTCCAAGTATGTTACAAACTCACGTTCACCATTTCATACTGTCCTCTTCTCAACCTAACCCATGAGTCATGCTTAAAGAGGCACGGGCCTCGAACAACCAAAATCCTAATTGTTTCCTGCCTGCCAGTAAGTGTCTCTGTGTGTCCTCACCTGTATGTCTCCGTTGAGGCCACAATGTCCCACTTCTGTAACCACAAGCTAGCTGACATTTCTTGTTGCTACCTGTGTGTGTGTGTGTGTGTGTGTGTGTGTGTGTGTGTGTGTGTGTGTGTGTGTGTGTGTGTGTGTGTGTGTGTGTGTGTGTGTGTGTGTGTGTGTGTGGGCGGGCGGGCGGGCGGGCGGGCGGGCGTTGTGTATCCAGCTGGATGGGTTGACATTCTCTGTGTGACAGTGAGCACAGCTGAACTGACCTTGACATTATTGGAAGTCCCCAGCCTGGCTGTGGTTGCCCTGGTGCTGGAGCGCTGTAGCCAGGGGACCATTACAGAAATGTCACGTGTCCTGTTGCTCTCTGCTAGTAAACCAGCCTCTGTTTGAATGTTGGGGTTGTGTTTTTGTAGTAGCTTTTTCTTTTGTAACATGTAAAGTGGTGAATCAGATCAGTTTGGTGTTTTTCAGTGACCTGAAGCGTGTGAACTGTGGGAGCACAGGAGGGCCAGTTCCCGTTTCTGCAGCCGTGGCTTCTGTCTCCGGCTCTGCAGTCTGACTGGGAGACGGGCGAGCGAGGAGGAAGAGAGAGATCGACGGGAGCCGAGGAGTGTGGGTCAGTGTTTCAGCAGAGTGTGGTCACATGATGAGAGGGCTGGGCCTCAAGTCAGATGACTCACCCCTCCAGGCGTCTGGGAGGAGGGCTCCTCCTGCTGGTTCCTTGCGTTAGTGCATCATAATGGAAGGATGATCGTGAGCAGAGCTGTGAAGCCCCTGGTTGTTTTTCTGCTCTTTGAATAGCCTCCTCCCTACCCCTCCACGCTGGAAGCCTCTGTATGAATGAGAGACGGGCCTATCGGACCATGTCCATACGCAGTTATCCTTTCAGACGCAGGCGTGTGAAAGCTCTATGCTGCTTCTTACATAAAAGCCTTCATAGTCGACATGAGTCAGCAAATTTGGCTATTCATTAGGCGCGTGCGGATGGTTTCCCTGTGTCCCTGTTCAACAGCTGTTTTGACCTCTAGTGAAGGAGTCCTGTGACAGTGCTTCCATTTGTGATCAGGCCTTCATTTTCTGTCGAGTCATTTTCCTTTAGTAACTGAATTGTGTCTCGCTAGTGGCTATCTAACTGGTCCGTTTGATTTAAAGTTATGCAGCATGTAAAAATTTGTTGAATAATGCCAATCGCAATTTTTCATGGCAGACATTTTGATATTTTATAGCAGGAAAAGCACAGGAGAGGAACAGCATTCCACGTAGGTTAATTTCCACGCCCCTAGTGTTCAATTAATTACACCTGTGCTTTTATAAAATCCCCAGCTATGTTTTGATGTGGTGAAGGTTAATAAAGCAGTCTATAAAAAGCAGTCTATAAAACCTCATGTATTTCATTATTTTTTACATATAAACATAAACAAATTGAATCCAATAAACACACTACAGAGAGGTGAAATGCTGACCCCTAATTGGAGCATATTTAAAGATAGCGTGTATGTAAAACTCAATAAAAGCACACGGACTAAAAACAAAAACAAAAGGCAGTCTGGCTGATTCATCCCAAAGTAGCCCTGCATGAACCAAATTGGTAGTGGAGATCAAACAGCCTTAATCACACATTCTGATTATCGGGTTGCTCATGCTCTGTCGTGGTGTTGTGGTTGTTTTTGTTGTATTTTTTTAAGTTCATCTTTTTTCTTTAATGGTCGACTAATATTTCTTCAAAATGTCGTCATCCATTCACTAAATGTAATATGTGAAATGTAAATAAAGATATTAATTACCCAGAATATCAGCTGTCGGATGCATCAATCCTAAATGTATGGAGTGCACAGTTAAAGACACAGTGGCCAGTGAAGTGCAGTTTTGTTTTTTAACCCGTCGTATCACATGACACACTGAGTCATGTAGCAGTAAGTTAGTGCGTGTCCAGGTCCAGACTGATGGTGTTGCTCTCTCTCTCTCTCCTCAGGTCCCCCATGACCGTGTGCCGTGGGCTACGGCTCGGCGGCGCCCCACCTCTGGAGTGGTCTGTCGCTGTAATTGGGGCCCTGTAA
>NW_022282604.1:0-7186 GCF_004355925.1 Anarrhichthys ocellatus
CCCCCCCCGCCTCTCATTTTAGTGTCAAACATTATGATTCTGTCTCCCCTCCCCCTCTCTCACCCACCCAGTCCCACCCTTTCAAAATAAAAGCCCCTCAAATACAAGATTCAATCCAAGAGTATGAATCTAAAATGCAGAAAAGAGAGTAGCGCTATCTCAATTGAACCTGAATGACTCTACCGGTAACATTGGCGTGTGTATATATTGCGATTTCTTCGGGCAGTAGAAGCCACACTGTCAAAATTTCTTTAGGAATTTTCTAGTTAATGATACCGTTTGATCTTTAATAAAAACATTTATTTTATTGGTCAGTTCAACTTTCACTGGATTCTTGTTCATGAAGACCCCGACTATGTCCATGTCACATTTAATGTGAGTTTACTGAACAGTTTTTAAGAAAATTAAAGGTAAAGTCAGCTAAAATGTCCTCCTATTTGAACTGTTATAAAAACAAATCCTTAAGAGGTTATAAGAAACCTTCAGTGGATTCCATTGAAAGAAGACTTCGACTATGTCCATGTCTAGTTTCATGTGATATTACTATACAGTTTTTTAGAAAATAAACACAATCAAACTTCATAACAAACACACACACCACCTTTGCCCACATTATGCATCAAACAGCCTGAAGTCAGTATGAGATAATTCATCTGCTTCATTCTTTCTTCTTCTGGTGAACATCTAGATCCTCACCTCTACAACAACTACATGACTTTGTGTATCACGCAGTTCAGATGTGAGGAAGTTATGAAGATCATGACGTCATTTGAGCTGATTTTATCTTTCATTTTCTCAAAAACTGTAAAATCACATGAAGTTTGTCATCCTGTACAGAAATCCAGTGTAAAGTTTAACTGACCAATAAATATGTTTTTATTACAGATCAAATGTTATTATTTCATAATATATGAACTTTCCAGCTATTTTACTATAATTGTATTTGATATAATGTGCAACATGTTGTTTTTGACTTGTTGTATCAAATTAGACACATTATTGATTAACTGTTGGTCTCTGTGATTTTTGGGCCATCCGAGCACCTGTACCGTAACACCAGGAATAGAGGAGCATTACGTTTTAAGCGGCTCACTTGACTGAAGTTCCACAGATGACGACTCACTTGACCGCAGTAACCGAACGGTGTTGAAGCGGTTAAATGTTTCGCTCTTCCCCTCTATGACCTCACAAAGAAACACACCCGCTTTCAGTGAACGGAGGAATGTGCACTGGAGGTGGGTGCACTGTAGTCCGACTGTAGACCTGATACTTTAGGTACCGGATGAGAGAGGACTTTGTCCTCTGGTGCGGTACCTTTACCAGCTTCAAAAGACAGACCCAATGAGACACCTGAAGCCCCCGTGGGAACTGTTCTAGTGGTTGCCCCAATGGAGTGCATCCCTTTGGACATCATGGGGCCACTCACCCTCTGTTATGACCACCAAATGACTCACCCACATAAGATCCATGTGTCCACCGATGCTGCACCTTCTGACAGTTTGAGGGTTTCTACAGTGGAAGATGCCCGGAGCTCACAAGTGAAAGCCAGATCCTTCCGTTATATTTTAATCTGTCCCTTAATAGCTGGAGCCATTCTCTGGGGCCATGAACGATCCCACAAGTCCATTCTTTTATTCAGACAACCTTGCAGTCAAAAACATAATCAACAAATACAAATAACGCTCCAACGGCCCATCCATCATGCCATTCATGCAGTGATTAATCTGGCTCTCTGTTACACACCAATACGTTCTCAGCACAGCTCAGGTTCTCAGTCATTCCAACGCAAGTGCTGACTACCTTTCTCGTTTCTCATTCCAGAGGTTCAGATTGGACTCTCTTGCAGACACTCGCCTAACACGGCTTCCTCTGTACTCAGCACTGATGCTAACCTGTAAATCCATCTCCAACACCTTTGAAGAGCGACTCCTAGAACTCTATCGTCAACCCTTACGTTTTACTGGTTATCTTATCTTATACCATAATGGCCATCAAAACACAATCAAAGTTTACCTTAGCGGCATTAGCTTCTTCTCTAAACTCCTAACTGGCAGCCCCGGCCTTACCTCCAGCCATCCACAGTCAGTCTGCATCCACACCATCCACTCCTCATACAGCATTCCTCGTTGCTCGAACTTTAGAAGCCCTGTTGTTGCTTGTTGTTTCTGGTTTTCTCACATGAACTGAAATCACTGCCTCATCACATCACTTTCACCCATTCTGTCATGCCTGCATTTCAGACTTGTCTTATCTACCAGACAATATCATAGTATTCTATTTAAAGAGAACCAAAACCAATCAGTGTGGTCAGCTTACACCCATCTTTTACTTCAAAGTCCAGTCACCACTGAATTCTTTTCAGACCCTTGCAAACTTCTGACATGTCCGGTAGTCCCAGAGCGTAACATTGACAGATACTCTGCTCCAAATCGGAACAGGTTGCTACTCATTTCAATTACAATTAAATAAATATATAAAGGGTTGAAAATGAAACTTAACTAGCTGGCATCATAAATTTGCTGAATGCCTTGTTCTCTGTGTATGACAATATAAACTAGAAAATTCCTAAAGAAATTTTGACAGTGTGGCTTCTACTGCCCGAGGAAATCGCAATATACGTATACACACGCCAATGTTACCGGTAGTGTCATTCAGGTTCAATTGAGATAGCGCTACTCTCTTTTCTGCATTTTAGATTCATACTCTTGGATTGAATCTTGTATTTGTGGGGCTTTTATTTTGAAAGGGTGGGACTGGGTGGGTGAGAGAGGGGGAGAGGAGACAGAATCATAATGTTTGACACTAAAATGAGAGGCTTCATCACAAGCATTCCAGTTAGAATTCATTCTGTGGGGCTTTTAATTTGAAATGGGGGGGTGAGAGTGGAAAAGTCCTCTAAAAATATCTAAGACCTGAATGACTGTATGATAGAGAGACACAGAGAGGGAGAGAGACAGGCAGACAGGAGGTCTAATGATCTTTCCTTGAATATCATGTGTAGAGAGAGACAGAGACAGACAGGAGGTCTAACAATGCCTTTGACTGAATATCTCCAAGTCGTGTGTGTGTGTGATCATTCTGATTATTAAGCCCGATGGATAATTATTAAGCCCGATGGATAATATACAGTGTGCTTTGGCACAGGCAGTTTTACTGCCTGTGCCAAAGCCACACTGAAATACAATTAACTATTGTTATTGGTTTAAGTTTAGTCTGAGAGGTGATCAGTACTTCATTCTGTCCTGCAGACGTCCAGCAGCTGTTGGTGGTTAAAGAAGAGCAGCAGGAGTGGAGCTCCAGTCTGGACCAGGAGGACCCAGAGCCCCCACACATTAAAGAGGAACAGGAGGACCCAGAGCCCCCACACATTAAAGAGGAACAGGAGGACCCAGAGCCCCCACACATTGAAGAGGAACAGGAGGAACTCTGGACCAGTCAGGAGGGAGAGCAGCTTCAAGGTCTGGTGGAGGCTGATATCAAGTTGTCATTCACTCCTGTGAAGAGTGAAGACGATGAAGAGGAAGCTCAGTCCTCACAGCTTCATCAAAGACAAACTGAACAGATGGAAACAGAAGGTGATGGAGAGGACTGTGGAGGACCAGAACCAGACAGGAACTCGGATCCAGATAGACATCCAGAAACAAATACTTATGAGAAGACTGGAGACTCTTCTGAACCTGTGGACAGTGATGACCTGACCGAGACCAAAGAACTTCATTCATTTAGCTGCGCTGAGTGTGGTAAAAGATTTAACTTAAAGAGGGGTCTGAAGAGGCACATGAGAAGCCACTCAGGAGAGAAACCATTCAGCTGTTCTGAATGTGGGACAAGATTTAGAACCAAGACTTGTCTGAAGAGACACACACAAATTCATACAGGAGAGAAACCTTTTAACTGCTCAGTTTGTGATAAAAGATTTTCTAATTCCACACATCAGAAGAGACACATGGTAACTCATACAGGAGAGAAACCGTTCAGATGTTCAGTTTGTGAGAAATCTTTTACTCAGAATAGTGATTTACAGATACACATAAGAATCCACACTGGAGAGAAACCATTCAGCTGTTCAGTTTGTGAGAAAAGATTTTTCAGAAACGCATATCTGAAGACACATATGGTAACTCACACAGAAGAGAAACCTTTCAGATGCTCAGTTTGTGAAAAATCTTTTACACTAAATGGAGATTTACAGAAACACATGAAAATCCACACTGGAGAGAAACCATTCAGCTGCTCAGTTTGTGAGAAATCGTTTTCACAGAGTGGACATTTACAGCTACACATGAGAATCCACACCGGAGAGAAACCATTCAGCTGCTTAGTTTGTGATAAAAGATTTTTGAGAAACACGCATCTGAAGTCACACATGAGAACTCACACAGGAGACAAACTTTTGACTTTGCACTGAAATATTTGGAACCAAGACACATCTGAAGAGATGTATGAGAATGCATACATGAGAGAAACCATTCAATTGTTCAGTGTGTGGCAGAAGATTTAGACAGAAGGTACAACTAACACAAAGTTGCTCCCGTAGCTGTTCCTACGGTGTGATTTCTGAATTGTAAGTCACTTTGGATAAAAGCGTCTGCTAAATGACTGTAATGTAGTGTAGTGTAGTGTGAGAATCCACACAGGAGAAAATAACCTTTCAGTGTGTCATAAATGATTCGGCCATGAGTCTGTTTGGCGGTTTTGCATTTTCACAGTAAAACCCAATCAGGAGAGAAACTGTTTAGTTTGTTCTGAAGGATTGTCGCGTAAGAAAACAGGAGTCCAACACACAGAGGAGAAACCATTCAGCTGCAGCTGATGAACAAGAGGAGCAGCCAGATACACATTTACAACTAGACACTGTGGACAAGACTGAAGGTTCTAACAGGGTTCCCATGGTCATGGTAAAATATAGTCATTGAAAGTCCTGGTAAACTCAAGGAATGAGTGGTTGTGTTTAAAACATATTCAATTGTGGCGGTGAATTTATTCTGCAGCCGTTGACGTATCGTAGCTCTAACGTGCGTCACGTGTTTGAACTATAACGTACGTTTCTTCATTTCCTCCCCGCGTTCCGTCTCCAACACAAACCGTTATTTGAGTGTTTGCATTTTCATAGTTTATCAACAAATTGCAACAGCGGATAATGTTTCTTTATTGTTGCAGGCGGACACATTCATGTATGAGCGTGCGCAGTATATGAATATAGCTTGTTTTCTGGTAATTCAAAAAATAAATTGCCTATATGATACAAAGTTTTTTTTACTGTGAATGAAAAGTGCTGCATGTTTTCACATTCAACGAAGAACTTTAATATGTGTTTTTCTCAATTTAGATGATGTAGGGACGGAGAGAAGAGCAAGGAATGAAGGAAGCGAGGGAAGGAAAGAAAAACGTTTTTAATATTCTCAGTTTCAGTGAAATCTTCACTCTGGTTGGTCGACGTGACACAAACGAGACTCTGAAAAAAATATAATGAACTTTCTGTGTTTTGGCAGAAGGTAGTTATCCATCAGCAGCTTTTCTGTTTAAACTTGTGGATCAGGAACCGGACTGAGAACTGGTACCGGTTCATGCTGTGGACTGTTAGATGAGGACAGAAAGGCTCTGCTCCCCGAGGCTCCTCCAGGAAACAGTGAAATGAAGGTACGTTTATGGTAAACTTGGAAAACAAACAGTCGGTTTGGTTCATACCCGAGTTTACAAGTTACAGCAGGAAAACCATGAGCACAAGGATCTGTTTGTTCTAGTTCAAGTGTCAAAGAAACTACATCTTCCTGCTGAGGAAACAGCATTCAGCCCTCTGGCAACTTTGGTACTTTGTATATTTTCGATATAAAATAATGAACATTTGGAACACTAATAAACTCTATGAACGCTGAACGGTCACAACAGGCTACAAAACAGAAAAGCTTCAATTATGATTTGAAACTAAAAATACTAAATACAAGTGTTGTTTCCTAGTCACGGTGACCGACACATCTGGGTGATGCCGTCCAGTGTGTGTTCGCAACTTCGACCGTATTAAAGAAGTGGAGGGAGTCACCGTGACGTCACACGTTGGTTTGTGGACTGCAGTTTTGAAGCCTTGAGTTCAGCATTTTGTTCGTCGCCATCTTGATACTTGACCATCACCATCTTGTCTTTTTGACAGAGGGCGGAGCTAAGTACAACTGAACGCTGAAAAATATTTTTTTACGACCAAAATGGCGCCGTCTTGATATTTGGACATCATCTTGATATTTGGACATTGCCATCTTGTTTTCTGTCTGTCTCCATCTTCATTTTTGCTCGTCACCATCTTGTCTTTTTGCAACCACAATTGACATGCCCAAAATGTTACAATTAACTTTGAAGTGAAAACGCAGTGAAAGGATTAAGTTGTGAGACAAAAAACACGGGCAACTCCCAAACCAGACAACGCTCTGGTAGAGACCTGTCAATCACCGTGTAGCCCCGCCCTAAAGCATCCCCTGCTTTATGGTCTGTGTGACTCTAAATGGACCATAATGTACTAAATGAACATCATGCTGTATTGAAGAAGACTTGAAACTAGAGATTGAGACCATAAACTCATGTTTACAATGTTTACTGAGGTAATAAATCAAGAGAGAAGTAGAGTCTAAGAGAGTGTTTAAATTAACAAATAATAAAGTTCACCATAAAACAGACCCTCCTGGGCTGCCTGCGCATAATGAGTCGGTTGCTATGGAGCAGCAGGAGGACACGCCCTTATCGGTCAGCTGTGTTGTTCCACTTCCTCTGGAGATGGTTCCACTTCCTCTGGAGATGGTTCCACTTCCTCTGGAGATGGTTCCACACTTGATGATAATCTCTGAGGTGTCGAGACCTTCAAATAGTTTGAGAGTCGGGCTTGGTGGTTGTGTGCGCGCACACACACACACACACACACACACACACGTGGGTATCTATATACATATAGATACAGATAGATAGTATAGAACATGTTATAGATAGTATACCACGTATACTATCTTATAAAACTTTAACGTATAAACCTTAAGTCTTATATTTATATATATATATATATATATATATACGTATTTATATATACATATATATATACATATATATATACATATATACGTATTTATATATACATATATATATACATATATATGTATATATATATATGTATACATATATATGTATATGTATATATATATATACA
>NW_022282605.1:0-7180 GCF_004355925.1 Anarrhichthys ocellatus
AGAGCTAGTAACGTTAGCAGCACCGCTAACGGCTAACCAACAGGAGGTTCACTTCAGTTACATTATGATGCCTTCAGGCTCTGCTCAGTGAACATGAGTACTGGCTGAAGGTACATTATAACGTTATCATGATGTGTTCACATGTCATCTGTAAAATGTAGTTTTGGTGATAAACTTGAATAAATCCAGTAGTTTGAAGGAGATGTATTCACATGAATATAAATAGATATTAGAGATGAATTATGATGTTTAACTTCCTAACACATAAAAAGCCTGGTTCTCTGGTTCTAAAGTTCCTCCCGTGGTCTCACCTGTCGGCTTCGTCCAGGATGATGATCTTGTGTCGTCCTTTAGGCAGCGTCACTTTCTGCTGAGCGAACATCTTGATCTTGTTCCTCACCACGTCGATCCCTCTGCAGACGAGGTCACATTCATCAAACACCAATAACCTGAGGTCCAGGTCCACGTCCTGGTGTCTTAACATCGTCGTGTTTTTATATTTATTCATGTCTCACCTCTCGTTGGAGGCGTTGAGCTCCAGCACGGCGTCCTTCATGGAGGCTCCCAGCAGAGCTCTGGACAAACACAGGATGCTGGTGGTCTTTCCTGTTCCTGGAGGACCTGGATCACACAAGGTATTATTATTATTATTATATTACATATATATTATATATATATGTAATATATTATTCCTCTCTTTCCGCACTGATAAAAGTCCAGATTACACTATTCTACCAGAATAAGCTGCTTTATAGGATATGCTTATAACAACCAAAAAACAGACTTCTGCTTATTTTCAGTTCAGTGGAAGAAAGTAACTGAGTACATTTACTCAAGTACTTTATACAATACAGAGTATTTCCATTGTCTTGTACTTTTTACTGCACTAGCTAACTTTGCAGATTTAGATTATTAATACAAAATATAAATGATGGTTTACTGAGTTGGTAAAATCACAACAAACTAACTTCTAGTAGTGATACTACTAGAAATACACTGTTAATGTGTATTTCTAGTAGTGATACTACTAGAAATACACTGTTAATGTGTACACATGTACACAAAGTATTAGATCAAGGTGCATATTAATGTAGAAATATACATCTGTGTGTTTTTATTCATTCTTCAATAAAAGGAGTCATTTGATTTGTTGACCGAAATATGACAATATTTATTAAAAATAAAATACTAATTACAAAAATATGATGTATTATTATAGACTAAAAATAAAATATTTTATTGTTAGTCTATAAACAAGCTGCAACAATAAAGCGATGAACACAAATGCATCAATAATTGTGAAACAATATTATTATATTATATGAGTACTTTTACTATTTGTGCTTAAAATGCGAATAATTTTACTCGAGTGTGATTTTGAATGCTTGTACTTTTAGTAAAGTATTCCTACACTTGTGGCATTACTACTTTAACTGAAGTAATATGAAGTAAAAGTACTTCTGAACACCCTTTACTTAAGCTTAATGTGTCAGGATAATGAATGAAAGTATAAAGTAAACTAGTTGAGTCCTTTCGGTCCTCACTGACCTGCGATAATGACGTTGGGTACGTTTCCCTCTCGCGCGAACACCTCGAGCCGGCTCACGGTCTCCTCGTTCCCGACGATCTCGCTGAGTTTCGTCGGTCGGTACTTCTCCACCCAGGGCAGCTCGTAATGGCCGCCGGAGCTTTTAACCGACGCTTCTCCAGCTCCCGTGTCCGCCTTCTGCCCGCTCTCTGTCGGTTCTTTCTGCTCACATTCAGGCTCCATCATCTCCACCTCCATGTTTGTTTCTGTCTTTCAGAGCCCGCGAAGAACTTTTTTTTTTTCCCTCCCTGGCAACCGCGCGACAGCAAACACTGACGCCTCATTGGCCGGAGCGTTTCTTCTTCTTCTCTTTTGAGGTTTATTGGCGGTTGACAAACAATGAATTGGTGCATTACCGCTACCAACTGGTCTGGAGTGTGGATCAGGATGTCTCGTAGTTTAGTATAAATAAAAAATAAAATGAAATGAAATATACATATACATATACATACATATATATTATCCCCTGGCATTACGTTTAATTATTTTATTTTTTATTTTATTGCGATTGATTGATATGACTTATATGTCTTAGTATTAGGTTGTCTATAATATAGAAATTATTTCAAGCTAATTCATGCAAACCCCACTAATTTTAATAAGTTTTGGTATGAATCTTGGTTGTATTGGAAATATATGAAATATATGAAATTAAAAGCTGCAAAAGAAAGTAGAGGAAGAAGACTGTTTAACGAATAGTGCTTGAATTTACTAATCTTTAATTTAAATTGAACACCATTTATATCTATTTATTTATTTTATTAACTACAATGTGTATACTTTAATTTACTTTCTTATTTGTTATTGTTTTATTTTAGGTAGTGTATTAGATATTTGATATATATTTTACTACTCAGACACATAAGGACTTTCACACAATGTTAAACTTGCCTTGTTTGTAAATTCATTATTATTCATTATTAGTATTTTTACTAAAGTAAAGGATATAAATACTCCACCAGTAATAAGCATGTTAAATATGGATATTAATGTTTTTAATACATGTTTTCAGATGAAGGACGCCCCCTAGTGTAGTTACCATGGATGTATACATTTGTTTTTTAATTATCATTTATTTTATGTAGAAATTACAAATTTTTTTTCTTATCAATTATTTATGTATTTATTTTCACCATGGATGCATATTTTTTTTTATTTTTTATTTTTTTTATTTATGTATGTATTATTTATTTGACCATGAATGTATTATTTATTTATTTTAACCGTGGATTTACAATTGTTTTAAACATTTTATTATCATTTCTTATTATTTTCTTTATTATTTTTTTTACCATGGATGTATAGAGAGAACCTAGATACGGATGTAGCGCGCGGAGGCCTCAGACCGGAAGTCGTCATCGCCCTACTCTGAACCACTTCCTACTTCCGCAAACACAACAGCTCCGTGTAGTTTCCCCGTTTTATCGGTTGGTCAATGCGGTGGTTGACTTCTGCCTTTCTTTACTCTATTTACATATTCTAACAGTTCCGACATTTAATGAGTGATTGATTTTAAACACGTCATGACGGCCAACAGCCGCTGTTCCGCCGCCGAGCCTCCGGGCCTGGAGACCCAGCGGCGGGAGATCGAGTCTCTGCTGCGGGAGTGTGAGCTCCGCGCTGGGGACAGTTGGTGAGAGTCTCTCTCTCTCTCACACACACACACACACACACACGCACAGTGACAGGGCTAGCTGTTAGCATCACACGGCTAACTGTTACCTAACGGCTATTAATGGTTATCAACGACAGAGTCGAGTCGCCACGTGTCGTAGGTGTGAGATTGTTGGGGCCGTTTTTAACGACTCTGTGTTCTATGTTAGCTCGCGCTAACCAGACAGACAGACGTCGGTAACTGACTGTTAGCACGTCGATGCTAACGCTAGCCTGTCAACCAGTTTGGGATGAGACGTTCAGGGTTGACTCGTAAACTTCCGCTTTTGTTTTTTTGTGTATGTATATTATCCCCTGGCATTCTGTTTATTTATGTTTTTTTATTTTATTGTGATTGATTGATATTACTTATATGTCTTAGTATTAGATTGTCCATAATATATAAATTATTTTAAGCTAATTTATGCAACCCCACTCATTTGAATACGTTTTGTTATGAATCTGGGTTATATTGGAAATCTCTGAAATTAAAAGGTGCAAAATTCGTCCCAAATGTATTCCTCTTCCTCTTAACATTTCACATTAAGAGGTGAAGGCAGAGATGAAAGAAGTATTCTGAACCTTTACTGTAGTACAAGTATTTACACGTCCCTGTAGAAATACTACACTACAAGTAGAAGGGTTATAAATGGATAAAAGATGATTTAGTTTAAAGATATCATAGAAGTGTGATCTCTTGTCTTTAAACGTGGCGCTGATTTTGTCCTAAATAAGAACAGAATATATTCTGTAGTGTAAACATGACCTGACAGGTTTCTATTATCGCCTCTATTCTTTGTTTTTCCTTCTTTCTTTTATTTTCTGTTCACCGTCAACACTTTTATGAATCACAGAATAAACGCCTCCGTACATTTACTAGACATGAGCACAGTGTTATAGATGATACAAGGTGTTATAATATTGGTGTTGCTGTTTGTTTGTATCATCTTTGATGTGTGTGATTTAGATTGTAGACACATGTTTTGATGGTTACAGGAAACCAGATGCACAGAACAAGATGGAAAGATTGATAGATGATAAAAATAAGCTGTTGTTTTTTGTTTTTCAGCAAAGTGTTTATCTGTCAGACTGTTCAAATAATAATGAGGTCCAGAACAGAGGAAAGAAGTCTTCTGACTCACTCTCAGTGAAATGAAGTGAAACTAAAACTGAAGTGCTTTAGATTGGATCTGTGGACCAGCTGTGCGTCTCTGTGACGGTTTGCCTGTTTGTGTATAAAAAGCTGCTCGTCTTCATGTTTGAGTCTCAACAGACGGATCAAATCCAAACTAAAGTAAATGAAAACACTGTGATGCTGAGGAGGAGGAGGAGGTGGTGGTGTTGTTGTTGTGGTGACATAGTTTGGACTCGTGTTGTTGTGTACATGAGGGTTAGCCTCTGTGGAGTCCAGCTGAAATGATTTGTCTATTAATTGATAAGCTGAACATTAGAGTTCGGTGATCGTTAAACCACAATGTGTTTTTTAAATCCACATCTGCAGCTGTTTGTGGTAATTGATTCGTTGTTAAAGACATTTTTAAAGTTGAGGATTATCAGTTGTACTCTGTCTCATTTGATCATAAACAAACAGACCGCGTGTTGACGTCACTTTGGGCTTTAGGAGATCGTAACGGACATTTTGGGACTGATTTCTGACGTTTTATTAACCAGTAATTAATACAAAATAGATTGAAGGACAATGAAAAGAACAGTGAGCTGCAGCCCTAAATCCATGGAGGAATCATGAATGCATAAAAATATCTATTTTTGACGAATTTAATTAAATGTGAAACAAATGGAACTTCATCGTAAAACAAACATTCTATTAAAATCCCAAATGAGTGTAAGTCGGTCCTGCTCATTGATCTGGAACATGAAGAACAAAGGCCTAAGCCTTCATACATACACAGTATACTATCATTACATCTCCAAACACTACTGACAGGATGCACAGCGTCACGTTCATCAGCTGGAAGGTTTCCTGCTCTGGTTTGAGTTCAGTGTTGGTGAAGCCGTCGGTACAACAGGTTGATATCAGGCTGAGTCATAACAAGATCACCAGCACGCTGCTGCAGACTCAGGCTGTTGTCATTATTCATTCATCGGTTTCTTTGTTGTTTGTTACAGAAAGTTTATTTAAATGGTGAAAAGAGTGACATCTTCTTTGAGCCTCGTGTTGTCCAAAGACATTTGATTTAAAATGATACAGAACCACACAATGCTCTGAATGACTCATCAATCTATAGTTAATGTTAATAGTTTAATGTGAATCCTTGTAATAAATATCCTGTCGATCAGACCATTCAGAGACAACAGGTCGTTGTGTGAGTGTGGTATTAATGTGTGTGTGTGTGTGTGTGTGTGTGTGCGCGCACGCGCTGCAGGTACGTGATGGAGCGTCGTTGGTATGAACAGTGGAAGGAGTTCGTGGAGACCGGAGACCAGAACTCGTCTTCCTTCCCCGGTCAGATCGACAACACTGAGCTGTTTGAGGGTCAGTGAACGCCTCATGATGTCATCACCTGACAAACAGCACTCCTCAACTTTCCTTCTCTCTTCTATCCCTAAAAACTGCACTTCAAACCAACTATTTTCTATAATTAGGATAAACTATGGAAGCCCTGAGAGGCAAGAATCCAGGAGTCTGATTCAAGATGTTTCTTCTTCTGTGTTACATAAGAACAGGTGAAAATACATTCTGCCAGGATAACATATTCTAAGTTCCTTAAATCTATTTTCATCTTTGAAAACAGGATCAAGTGTTTGTTGTTGTAATACTCCTTTCAGCCACAAGAGGCTGAAGCGCTCCACTACCTCATGTTCTAAACAGAACCAAAGCTTCATGTGTTCCTCACGGCAGATTAGAGACGATTTAAAACACAGTTACACACAATATATTTATTAAACTCAATTTTATATATATCGCCTCACACATTTACAATCTGTATGGCATAACGGTGTGTTCACACCAAACGCGGCATTACTCGTGGGACCATTTGTGGTTATTTATGCTAGATGTGCCGGAGAGGGGGCGTGGCTTAACTCCATGGAAGCCGTTATCAACTGAGCCCTTTATTTCCTCCAACATGGAAGAACCTGTATTTCTGCTCAGTACTTGTTGTGGAAGTCCCAGAGATCTCGGGGAAACTAAACGCCGTCTTGTCTGGTTCATGACATCATAACAAGACGACAAGCAAACGACTTTAAAATGTTGTAGCAGCTCCATCAACACTCAAAATAACGACATCTAGACGTAAATGCAGCAGCGTCGATTCATTGTTTGTACCATCTGGTTTACACACATTTATACACATAGTCCGGTCTCCACTGATATGAGCTCTGGGTGAACACAGACGACTACAGTATTTGTTTCCTGATTCTGCGTCACTCCAGTCTCACTGCGTCTGTGCGGAGACTTCGTACGTAATCTACTCACGCGAATACGTTGTGTTTAGAGAGCATGCGGTGATTAAAGTCTCACCTGAAGAAGACATGAAGCTTTCAGTTCTGTTTAGAACACGAGGGGGCGGAGCACTTCAGCCTCTAGTGGCCAAACATGAGTACTACAACAACACACACTTCTATCCTGATGCACTCTATTTTCACCAGGGCCCCGTTCCTCGTACGTGGTTCAACTAAGTCGATCAAATGTCCTGTTAGCAGCCTAAATTAACGAGATGATTGATGTCAGGCTATCTCGGTTCCTCCAAGGCTGATCCTCTCAAACAGTCTCGTTAATTCGAACCAGACTTCAGTAATCAGGATAATTGCGCGTGCCCGTCCTACTTCAAAAGGGGGAAGCGTCGATCACCGAAACCATGATTTTCTAACAGCACAATGTTAAATAAAGTCAAAGAAAGAGCCTCTTTTTACTCCGCTGACGAGCAGGAGATGATCATGAACGCATATGAGGAATTCAAGACCATAATCACGGCTAAA
>NW_022282606.1:0-7123 GCF_004355925.1 Anarrhichthys ocellatus
TAATTGTTTCCATAATAAAGTTATTGAGGGAAACATCAGATCATGAAAACACAAATCTTTCTAATAAATGTAGAAAGTTGTTTGTGGTTCTTTTGTTGTTCAGACTACAATGAACATTTATTTAAACCAGATGGTGAATCAGAAACCTAATATAAACTAGAGTTCATTCTGTGATCTGTCTTCACTCTGGTGTTAAACTCCAGTCAGTCAGTCCGATCAGCTGCAGCGTCCAATCACATAACTGATGAACAATGAGGGGGCGTGTCGGACGTTAAAAGACTTCCTGGAACTCTGTTCTCGTGGCTCCTCAGAGATCCCTCCTCCCTCCTCCCTCCTCGATCCTCCCTCCTCGATCCTCGGAGCTAAATAAGAGCTTTGGGACGGCCGTCAATATGGCGGCGCAGTACAACTTCCAGTTCAAGCGAGGATCGAGGAAATGACAATTAAGAGACTTGGGATGTACCCATGGTGTCACGCGACGTCATGTGTGACGTCATGGTGTCACGCTGAGCCAACCTGAGAGGAACTGATCAGATTAAATGATTTACATTCAGATAATATAGTCTGTATTATTTTAAAACTGAGTCACACTGTTCATTGATTATTCATCTTAGAACTACATAATGTTTAATAGGGCCCGAGCAACCGACAACGTCGGGCCGCGAAGGCCCTATTGAAATTCGAATACACATAGTACATTGGGCGCATATTTGGGGGACTTTTTTTTTGTCACTTTTTGCAATTTTCAGCCTTTGTACTTTAACAAACTTCTCCTACAGAATTAGTGGGATCAACCTCAAATTTGGTCAGGATGCTCTTCAGACCTATGTGATAAAAAGTTAAATTTGTGAGTTTTCATGGAAGAACCTTGACGTGGCGTGGTGGCCATTTTGCGTCATTTGGCATGAACAATAAAGTTGTTATAACTCCAAGGTACATTATTCAATCTGCACAAAATTACATTTGCGTGATGCTACTTCAAGCTTGAGCATATATCAATGCCAAAATGTTCTATAACTCATAGCGCCACCTACTGGCAAAAGGAAATGTCACATTTTATACTTTTATTTACTCCTCCTAGCCAGTTGACCAGATCAGTCTCAAATTTGGTAAGGATAGCCTTAAGACATTGATGATGCATCTTCATGAATATTGTGAGTTTTTGTTGAACGCTGTTGCCGTGGCAACGCATCATTCGCCATGAAAAAGAAGCTGATGGTTTAGTGGCTTGGGATGCCCCAAAACTCATGAAACTTTGTACATGTGTCATAGGATGACATATTTCATGTGGGATTTTGGCTTGGCCGTTTTAAATTACCTCCATCGCGCCCCCTACAATATTTCAAAATAGCAGCCCCAGCGCTGCGTTTCAGGGACATGTATGAAACTTGGTAGGCACATGTATCCCATAGACACTTAAAAATAACTCTCTTGGGACCATGATCTAAACTGTACCGGAAGTCAGCGATTTTGATTTATGTGTGAATTTTCCCTTATTTTATAGGCGCTATACTTTAACAAACTCCTCCTAGGTACTTTGTGGAATCCACTTCAAATGTTGTCAGTACAACCTTAACACCATCATTAAAAGTTATTAAAAGCTTTACGTTTGACGGAATGGTTTAGCCGTAGCGGGCGGCTACTTTACATGATTCCCCATCAAAAAAGCTTATGTAACTCAGCTGGATTTGTTCCAAACGGTCCCAAACTTCCCATGCTTGACAACACTCATGGCCCGAGGATGTCTATAAGCTAATTAGGGCCCGAGCACCGACGTGGTCGGAGCGGAGGACCTATTGTTATTCTAATTAGGGCCCGAGCACCGACATAGTCGGAGCGGAGGACCCATTGTTATTCTAATGTTTATTAGGGCCCGAGCACCGACGTAGTCGGAGCGGAGGACCTATTGTTATTCGATTGTTTATTATTAGGGCCCGAGCACCGACGAATGTTCATTATTACTTTTCCACTTTCATCGCAAAAAGGAGGTGCTTGGGATACTGGGAATTTTGTGAAATTTGGCACGCAAGCCAGAATTTGCGAAAATTGCAGTCTGATTGAGGTGTCCAGCTGCGGTATGAAATATTGGCTCGATAGCGCCCCCCTATTGAGTAGCCCCAACATCGAATTTCACCTAGCTGTATGAAATTTGGTAGGTATGTGGAACGTGATGAGACGCACAAAAAATCCTCTTGGAGTCTTTCATTAAACCAAACAGGAAGACGGCCATTTTGACTTTTATCACGTTTTTTGACCATTTCAAGGCGTCATACTTTAACGAACTCCTCCCAGAGATTTGACCCGATTGACTTCAGATTCGGTCAGTATGCTCTTGAGACCTTGGCAGTGAAAAGTTACTCAAAGATCAAAAAGTTATCGAACTATGTGTCCGTGGCGTGGCATCAAAAAAAACACCATTCGCCGCGAAACAGGAAGTGGTTGTAACTCGGTCGTACATTGTCGAATCTGCTCCAAATCTCTCATATGTCATAACATCCTGACCCGGAACACATCGATATGATAATTTAGAATCATAGTAATAGCGCCACCTAGTGGCAACTGTAAGTTGTAAGTTGTGTACTTTGACATCCTGTTCCTCACAGATTAATCAGATCCCTCTAAAATGTTGTCAGAACAGCCTTAAGACCTTGGTAATGCTTCATTGTGAAAATTGTAACAAGTTGTTGAAGGGCGGCGACGTGGCGGCTCGGCGAATTTCGATCCTTCGCTATGAACGAATAAACTGATGTAACTCAACTCCACATCACCAGATCTTTACCAGATTGCACATGTTTGATTAGACTCCAGGCCTGAAGACATTTGCAGGCCAATTTTGAATCATAGTCATAGTGCCACCTACTGGTAACAGGAAGGTAAAGTCATTATACTTTGGCTTGTTTCTCTGAGTAGGTAAAATCAACATCAACTTACTTCCACACAAATGTAAGAAGTTCATAATACCAGTTCATGAAGCTTTTGATGTTTCGTCGAACGCCGTTGCCGTGGCGATGCAGTCTTCGCCGTTAACAACGAAGGTCATTTTGAGAGGCTAGAAATGCTCGAAACATAAGCAAACTTGGCAAGCAGATTACAAGCCCAAAATTTAGTTATGGAATATGATTTTATTGGTTCAGAGTGGCAAATCGGCTCAATAGCGCCCCCTACACAATTTCGACGAAGCAGCCCTCGCTGTACGTTTCACATAGATTAAATTTGGCAGGCACATGTATCACATATGGACTTAAAATAAAGTCTCTTGGAACCATGCTCTAAACACAACCGGAAGTCAGCCATTTTGAATTTTGTATGAATTTCTAGTGTCGTTTTTGTCATTTCCAGGCACTTTACTTTAACGAACTCCTCCTAGGGAAATAATCGAATCAATTTCAAATTTGTTCAGAACAATCTAAAGACCTTTGTGATGAAAGTTACTCAAAGCTTGTTGTTTCGTGAAAGCCCGTTGCCGTGGCGACGCATTCTTCGCCATGAAAGATTAAGGTGTTTTTGAGGGGCTAAAAATGCTCAAAACATAACCAAACTTGTCACACACATTTAAAATCCTGAATGTAGTTATCTATTGTGATTTTAACGCTTCAGAGTGGCAAGTCGGCTCGATAGCGCCCCCTACAATATTTCGACGATGCAGCCCTCGCAGTACGTTTCACCTAGATGTATAAAATTTGGTAAGCAGGTGTATCACATGTAGACTTAAAAAAAAGTCTTAAGGGTCTATGCTCTAAACCCAACCGGAAGTCAGCCATTTTAAATTTTGTATGAATTTCTCGTGTTTTTTTCCATTTTCAGGTGCTGTACTGTGAACTCCTCCGAGGGAATTAAACCGATCAGCTTAGAATTTGGTCAGAACAATCTAAAGACCTTAGCGATTAAAAGTTACTAAAAGCTTGAGGTTTCATCGAACGACATGGACTTGGTGTGGCGGCCATTTTACATGGTTCACCATCATCCATCAAGCTGTTGTAACTCGACTGTACTTTGTCAAAACTGTCCCAAACTTGACATGCTTGTTGACTGTCATGGCTTTAGGACATCTGCATGCCAATATTAACTCATAGTCATAGCGCCACCTACTGATAAGCATGGACGTAAGCAGGATTCTATAATTACAGCGGCCCAAACACTGAACTTATTGAAAGGGTTTGTGGGCACACCATGAGAAAAAGACTTCTCTGATCTAAATATGTGCAAACTAAGATGTTTGGAGAGCAGAAATTGGATAAAAAAGGTTTCCAAATCGCGCTTGTACGTGGAGTTTTCATTAATAGTAAATGTAATTGTTTTTGTTCGTTTTGGAGCCATGCCGTAATGTAATAATTTCATGCAACGTGAAGTTTGTTTCATAAAATCAAACTGCACCCAGACTAATTTGTATGTTAGATTATTCTACATTGGCTCACCTTTTGGCTTAAACTTATTTCTTTATAAAAAGATGTTTTTTTTTTCCACATGGAACTATACATTCTCCTGTTTCTCCTTGCCTCTTCCAGCTTTGAGTCAATCAGCAGTGATTGTCAGAGCTACCTGCACAAAGAAACGACCTGCATTTACTCTGACAGTCTGTTATGTTACGAACACTGAAGCTCGTTCACACACATTCAGTTCTTTGTCGATTTTTAGAGGGTGACAGTTGTGATTGTATTCGGAGGTGCACTCAAAACATTCGAGGCTTAAGACCTGTCAAAATGACCTGGCTACGCCATTGGTCGACACAGGAAATACCGTTTAACTCGTGCATGCAGTGTATGATGGTCACAGAAATGCATGGCCACGTCACCCAGAGTCCTGCCAGTACCCTCGACGTGCGTCAATATGCGAGGGCCCGATCAATGCTGCTTGCAGCTTTAATTTTCACTAATACTCAAAGCGCCACCTGCTGGCGAAAAGGAAATCTGCATTTTGTGACGAACAGCATCCGATTTACATGAATTTTACACAATGTGGTTTACACTTATAGAGCAACATAACACGTGTTCTGTAGCGCCACACAGCGGATGAAGGAAGCGGTGGACTATTTGCAAAGTGTAATTTCCAGCGTCAGGCGGTCCACGCAGGAAAAAAAACATCAGACGTTCTCGGACGCGCGAGCCGGAGTCTCACCGGCACCCCCGACATGCGTGAGGATGTGAGGGCCTGTTCATCGCTGCTCGCAGCTTTAATTATTATTATTATCATTTTTATTGTGTCCATCAGGAGGCGGACCTACCTTCTCATGATAGGCTGTAATGAGCCACAGCTCCAGGTCCATGTGACTTCCTCTCTTCTCTCCTCCGATGAACTCCAGCAGGTTCTCATGTCTCATCCCGTCCAGACTGAAGATCTCAAACTCGTTCTGCCATGACTGTTTCTCCTGCAGGTCATAAAGAGACAGAGCTGACCCACCACACAGTCTCTGTGATCAACAATAACAGAGGAGATAATAAATAGAATAATATGCGAAGCATAAGTTCAGTCGTTGTGTATATTAGTATAGTACTATAATAATATAGTACACTAGAGCAACCAACCTTTTTTGCACCTCGGAACGGTTTCATGTAAGACAATATTTTCACGGACCGGCATTCAAGGTGTGGCGGAAAAACAGGATAAAATAAAATGATACGATCGGCATGAAAACAAATATAAAATGCATAAATAATACAACTCACAATAACACTGAATCAGTGGGAGCCCTAAGCTTGTTTCTCTGCAACGAGACGGTCCATCTGGGGAAACGGGAGACAAAGACACCCGCAGTGTGTTCCTGATGTCCAGTCTACTCCGTTTAGTTTTGATTGCCGTCACTGCAGAACATCCCGGTTCACAGAGAGGATGTGTGAAATGGAAGCAGGGTTTTCAGTGCTTTAGTGGAGATCTCAGGATATTCAGCCTTGATGTTAATCCAACTCCAGCAGAGTTGTTGTCTCAAACATACTTTTAAGGCCACCGTCATTTACAATCTCCAGCAGCTGATCTTCCTCTGTCGCCACGTATTCTGCAGAGCGGGCTTAGCGCCTCAGAATTACTCCTGATGTTTAATCAGACTCCTGATATTGTCTGTTAAATGAAGCTTTCTTTCAGTTGTGGCTCTTCTTCTGTCTCCTTAGTGGACCTTTCCTCTTTGCAAAGAATCTCTCCAAAGGTTTTTTACTAATTTTCGCTAGTTTCGCTGAATGTTTGAGGTAACCGGTCCGCGGCCTGGTGGTTGGGACCGCTGCACTAGAGGACGTGTGATGGATGACGGTGCGTTCATGGCCGCAGGGACAAACCTGGATGGAGAAGATCTTGACAGCGACGTGTTCACTGAGGAGCTGAGCTTTCCACACGCAGCCGAAGCGCCCTCTAGCTTTCACCTCCAGTAACTGCAGTGGCTTCTGACCCAGGATGGGGGAGGGGGGGAGAGGGCCGGGGTCCTGAGACAAAAACATGGAGAAAATACATGAGTCTGATCCAGTTGATCCAGGACATGTTCACATCTGATTGTGTGATTTAATGTGTCCACTGAGCACTAAGGGTTCAAACGTCACTTTCTAACATCATGTTTGATTTTTGTTCTGTTGACATGTGACTAGACTCTTTAGTTTCAGAATAGAATAACTGTCAGTGATTCCATGACAACATGAACCAGGGAGCAGGTGATGGGGAGTGTGCAGTCTGAACTGGTTCTGTGTGGACCAGCACACCTGTAGTCCTGGATCCATAGTTTACCCTCCACATGTGTTGTAGAATATGATCAGTCTGCTACTTTATATTCACACTAACTGTGTAAATACAGAGTGAAGCTGAGCTACAGAAAGATTCATAGAACTGAAGTTACATCTGAATATAACTCAGTTACTGTGTAACGTTCATTCATTCATTCATTCAGAGGCTTTACAAGGTGACCAAGAGGTGAATCTTCTAAGGGATTCAAACATGTAACCTACGATGTACCCTCAGAGACAAACATGTTACCTACGATATAACCTCAGAGACAAACATGTAACCTACGATGTACCCTCAGAGACAAACATGTCACCTACGATGTACCCTCAGAGACAAACATGTCACCTACGATGTAACCTCAGAGACAAACATGTCATCTACGATGTAACCTCAGAGACAAACATGTAACCTACGATGTAACCTC
>NW_022282607.1:0-7176 GCF_004355925.1 Anarrhichthys ocellatus
TGTATATATGTATATGTATATATGTATATGTATATATGTATATGTATGTATATATGTATGTGTATGTATATATGTGTATATATGTGTATATATATATGTGTGTATATATGTGTGTATATGTGTGTTTATATATATATATGTGTATGTTTATATATATATGTATGTGTGTTTATATATATATGTATGTGTGTTTATATATGTGTTTATATATATATATATGTGTATATGTTTATATATATATGTGTATATGTTTATATATATGTGTGTATATGTTTATATATATGTGTGTATATGTGTGTTTATATATATGTGTGTATATGTGTGTTTATATATATGTGTGTATGTGTGTTTATATATATATATGTGTGTTTATATATATATATGTGTGTTTATGTGTGTTTATATATATATGTGTGTTTATATATATATGTGTGTATATGTGTTTATATATATGTGTGTATATGTGTGTTTATATATATATGTGTGTGTATATATGTGTCTCCTTGTCGTGTCGTCTGATGAAAACCTGCTGAGATGTTTGTTGATTGAATCTCCGTCTGATGAATTCCATCATAATAAACTTGAGAGACTCAGCGAGGAGCGAGGACACGAAAACAAAGTGAGAGGAAACAAAAGTCAGCTGGATGAAGCTCAGGACATTTCTGAAAGGTCAAGAGGAGGTTTAACAGAGTGTGACAGTTTTTATGTTCATCCTTTGGTTCCTAAAATAGTAAATAAATACAAATTTAAAACGTGAAAATCTATATGAATAATTGGCTAATCCTTCCTACTTTTAATCTATAAAATGTGAAAAATATGAAAATCATACTCGAGCACAACTTTCCACATTCGTCATTTGTTTTTAGTGATTGATTATCAATTCATTGATCCATAAAATCAGACTGAAGCTCTTCCAGAGAGAAAGAGAGAGAGAGAGAAAGAAAGAGAGAAAGAGAGATTACACTCAACCATTAACTGGAAAACAAATGATTGTTAAGCCAAGACAAACAAACAGAGAGGGCGTCGCTCATGTAACCGTGTGTCTGGACTACTAAACAGACAAAGACGACAGGAGAGACACAACGACAGAGAGAGACAGGAGAGAGAAAGACAGGAGAGATAAATACAAGAGAGAGAGACAGAGAGAGAGAGAGAAAGAGGACAGACAGGAAGACAAGAGAGAAAAGTTGGTACTGACTTTTCTTTTCCTCCTATAGCCATCCATCCGTCTATCTGTCCATCTGTCTATCTGTCCAGCCCTCCAGTCGTCCGTCAAACTGTGAGTACATTTCCTGTGATTTCCAGAGTAAATCCTCTTTTCCTTGTGTTTGTATTGAGCTGTAACTGTAATCCTTTAAGAACTCTCACCAGACTCCATACGAATGTTTCACATTATTAGAGTTCACTAGAGAACCACTGTGGCAACCTTTCTTTTGAGTAAAGTGTGATGATAAAGATCGACAAACGTTCTGCATTCATCTCTTTTTTTATCGAGGACAGACTCCAGAACGTTTAGTGAAGTGACAGAGTGTTGAGAACGGAGCAGGTGTGGACAGATTAGTTTGAAACAGTTTACACAAGGTTTTGGACCGTTTTGAGAGGATTTGGAATAGTTTATAGGGTGGTTTCAATAGTTCAGAGGAGGTTTGGAACAGTTATGTCAAGTTTGAACAAGTTTACCGGAGGATTTTGACCGTTTTGAGAGGGTTAGGAATAGTTCGGAAGGTTCTAGATAGTTTGGAGGAGATTTGGATCAGTTTTTGTCAGGTTTGGAAAGGTTTATAGGGTTAGGGTTTGGATAGTTTGGAGGAGGTTTTGAGAGGTTTGGATAGTTTGTAGAAGGTTTGGATCAGTCTTTGTGTTTTTGACACAACCATTCAAAGGCATCTCTTGAGTTTTCAAAGTGAGTCCATGTTTTAAAGAAAATGTTTTTACAAATTAGTGTACTTTTATGAATTTGTTTCGTTCTCAAGTTACTCTGGTGGCACTAACACTGAAAACCTGAAAACCTGAAAACCCCAGTTTCTCTTGTTGTTGTTAGGGAGTCGCCTTGCTGAGGTACCTCTGGATCAGAACTCTGTCTGTGGTTCTGGATCAGAACTTCTTGTGAGTGTGAAATTGTGTTTCTGTAGAGAAGATGGGCTTCGCTGACCTGCTGGAAGAGGTGAGACAGTTTAATACTGCTGAGTACTAGTCAAGTACTTTGAGTACTGCTTCATGTAGTCTTGTTACTACGTCATATAATCTGATTACTACCTCATATAATCTGATTACTGCTTCATGTACTCTTGTTACTGCTTTATGTACTCATGTTACTATGTCATATTATCTGATTACTACTTCATATAATCTGATTACTATGTCATATGATCTGATTACTGCTTCATGTACTCTTGTTACTACGTCATATGATCTGATTACTACCGCATATAATCTGATTACTATGTCATATGATCTGATTACTACCGCATATAATCTGATTACTATGTCATATGATCTGATTACTACCTCATATAATCTGATTACTATGTCATACCATCTGATTACTACCTCATATGATCTGATTACTACATCATATAATCGGTGGTTTGCCGATGACTTGTGATGACGGTGTGTAATATACCCCCCCCCCACACCATGGACAGGTGGGTGGGTTCGGCAGGTACCAGTGGCTCCATGTGACTCTGATCAGTTTACCTGGTTTGTTGATGGCGAGTCAGAATCTGCTGAACAACTTTGTCTCAGGAATTCCCGCCCACCACTGCAGCCTGCCGACCAATCGCAGCCTCCACAACCTGTCTCATTACCAGGTAACCTGTCTTCACCTGTCAGATTAGCTAATCTCAGTACTATGATGGATTCATGTGATTGGTTGTTGCAGGTGGAGGAGAAACAGTTTATCAAAGCTTTTATCCCTATGGACTCTTCAGGAACTAGATTGGACCGCTGCAAGAGGTAAACGTTATTGTTCTTTGTTTATTTCCTCTACATAATAAAGTCCCTCTGACATCACTTCCTGTTCCACTTCCTGTTGTTCAGGTATGTGGAGCCGCAGTGGCAGCTGTTACTCCCCAACAACACCGCTAACGTTAGCGAGCTACAGACTGAAGGATGTTTGGACGGATGGACGTTCGATAACTCAGAGTTCCTCGCCACCACCGTCTCCGAGGTAACCAGTAGTACTGATATTTTAGGAGATAATACTGATACTTTAGGAGGTAGTACTGATACTTTAGGAGGTAGTTATGAGAGAGTGAGGTAGCACTGATACTTTAGGAGGTAGTAGTGCTACTTTAGGAGGTAGTAGTACTACTTTAGGAGGTATTTATGAGAGAGTGAGGTAGTACTCATACTTTAGGAGATAGTACTGATACTTTAGGAGGTAGTAGTGCTACTTTAGGAGGTAATTATGAGAGAGTGAAGTAGTACTGATACTTTAAGAGGTAGTGATACTTTAGATTCTAAAGTATCACTACCTCGTAAAGTATCACTAGAACCTTAGAAGGTTCTAGTGATACTTTAGGAGGTAGTAGTGATACTTTAGCAGGTTGTAGTGATACTTTTGGAGGTAGTACTGATACTTTAGGAGGTAGTAGCGATACTTTTGGAGGTAGTAGTGATATTTTAGGAGGTAGTAGTGATACTTTAGGAGGTTTTAGTGGTACTTTCGGAGGTTGTAAACCTACTGGCACTCTGATTCTGTCTCTTTTCTTCAGTGGGAGCTGGTGTGTTCTCTGCGTCCTCTGAAACAGATGATTCAGACCATTTATATGGGCGGAGTATTAGCAGGAGCCATTATTTTCGGAGGACTTTCAGACAGGTAAAACTCGCCTGGTAACACTCACCTGTTAACACTGCAAACATACATAATATTCAAGTCTTTGACATGTGATGATTTGAACCAACAGTGGATATGAAGCAATGTTTTTATGTCCATGTTTTAGTTGCATGTTGTCCTGTGAACATGTCGTCGGTCTTAATATCAAATCAATACTAATCTCCCTTTCTGTCTCTCTCGCTCTCTCTCTCAGGTTTGGGAGGCGGTCTGTCCTTATATGGTCATACCTTCAGCTGGGTATTCTCGGTTGTAGCTCCGCCCTCTCTCCTTCATACTCCGCCTATTGTGTTTTTAGGTTTTTGAGTGGGATGGCGGTGTCCGGCATCATCCTGAATGGAGTCTCACTGAGTACGTAGTATATCTGTCTGTCTACATGTCTCTTGGTCTACCTGTATGTCTGTCTACCCGTTTGTCTGTCTACCTGTCTGTCTGTCTGTCGGTCATGAACTGCAGGTTCTTTAACGTTTCTGTTTTCCTTCTTGATTCTTTATGGAAACTGATAATGTGTCCTTAGAGGTTGATCAACATGTCTGTCTACCTGTCTGTCTCCAGAGGTGGAGTGGATCCCGACCAAAGAGAGGACGTTAGTGGGCACGCTAAGCTCCTTCTTTTTCACCTTTGGTCAGATGATCCTGGCCGGGCTTGCCTATTGGCTGAGAGACTGGAGGAAGTTACAGCTGGTCGTCTGTGCCCCCATGTTCCTGTTCTTCAGCTACAGCTGGTCAGTGTCCACTTTCAAATCTACTTCCTCTTCCTGCTCTCTGATTGGTCGGGGAGTTCTGATCCGGCTGTTCTCTGATTGGTCAGGTGGTACGTAGAGTCGGCTCGTTGGTTGGTTCTGAACCGTCAGTCTGAGGAAGCATTAAAGAGTCTTCATCGAGTCGCTCGAATCAACGGAAAACCAGAGGTTGTGGACAAATTAACCCTGGAGGTAACCTGTCTGTGTGTCTGTCTGTCTGTCTTGGGTATACCAGTGGTGGGCCGTCAGAGCCTGCAAGGCCTTCTCTGCTGGCCTAAACAGAATCACAAAGTTATATCTATTTTATAATTTAATAATTTTTCTTAAATACACTACATGTATTATAATTCATAAAAATATTTTTCCCGTTATCTTATGTTCTCAATGCACAGCTACTGTCTTCCTCAGTTGCTCTGCTTCCAGTGCAGCTTGTTTTAAGTAGAGCTTTTATCCAATCAGATCTCACCTCTGTGTCTCTAGGTAAGAAGAGAGGCACGAGGCCTGCAGACTCACAAGTGAATCCATGTGCAGTTTAAGTGAATGGGGACGATATTGTTGATTGTCATAGTCTTCAACCAATCAGATCTTTAGTTTGACATGTTGGGCGTATTCTTTGACGTGTCAGAGCTGCTAGCTGGCCTACAAGTACGTGATTGATCAGTGGGCTAGCGTGACATGTTGGGCAGTGACAATCCCAATATCTGCTGCCTCTGTGGAGCAGACATTTTCAGCCTCAAACACATTAAAACCTATTCAAGAAATACAACTGGGGAGGCTCGAATGTCTTCACTGGTGTCCATGAATGGAGAAGGACTTCTTACTGGAACTAAAACACACGGATGTACTGAACAACCATGAGATTAAACTCTTTGTTAACAAAGAAAGGAGGAAGAACAGCTAAATAGTGAACAGCAGCTCTGGTAAGTTAACTGCAGTAGCTTTAACTGCCATAAATATGATCTATGTCATCATTTAATATGCTTGTTTATATTATATATTGTTATTTCTACAACTTATATGGATTTTCGTTTGGTTTTATATGTGATAGGAACTATTGTTACGTTCTATGTTGCGCTGGGGACAAATTTAGCCGGTGCACAGCAACAAGACGACACGCGAAGCGGCAGCGGTCTATATACTCCGTGCAAAGTGTTAAAGTTAAAGTGTTAAAGTTAAGTTTAAGTTTTTAAGTGATCTACTTTGAAGGTTCATGTGTTTTCAAGTGGACTCATTTTCCCTCTCGGTGTTGACAGACTAATAAATCCGTCAGTAACAAGAACTATGGAGTCGTTTATTTCCTGGAGGGAGTGATAGGAGAGTTACTACTCTATTAATTTGTCTGTCGTGTCGTTTTCATGATATGGGTAGTGTTGTTCCATCTGATATGAATAATATTTGAATGGCCCGTGCTCTTGAGTGTGTGGCGGAATGCGTGTTTTAGCTGAATTGATTTTGACTCATTGTTCGTTTATGCCGCCGCATCCCGTCATGCCGGTATTCATGTATCTGCACTCAGTGTATTTGTAGGTGTTGAGCTTCATTTTTTCGAGTGCAGGCCCAGGTATAAAATGCACGGCCCGCCACTGCTGTATACAGATGTGTGATATCCGATCAGAAGCTCAGATCAGTTTTCTGTAACCTGCAGGTTCTTCACTCTCACATGAATAAGGAGATTGAGTCGAGTCGGTCAACGTACACAGCGTACGATCTTCTAAAGACCAGAGCGATGAGACGGATCTCCATCTGTCTGGTGGTTGTCTGGTCAGAAGATTCACCTGCTTTATATATAACAATAATAATAATATCAACTTCTTTTTGATACAAGCTTTAGGAGATGTTTTCAGAGAGAATCACTAATTGGCAATCTCCAGCAATTTTGGAGGGAAATACATTAATTGGGTCTGAAGAAGAGCAAGTTGATTCCAATGGAGAAGATAATGGAAAATGATGAGTCTTCATTTGAGACTGATGACATATTTAAGTGGGATTATAGTAATCTGTATGCATTAATAGTCCTCTTCTATTTAATGTTCAACTCTACAATGAAATCTGTAGATTAATATGTGGTCTTGAAGATGGGATGAGTAATGCTAACTAACTAACTAACTATCTGCTGACTAGTCAGATCCCACTAGAGGAAGAGCAGAAGGTAGGACATGAAGGTAAATTACAGGATTTCAGAATGATATGTTATAAATACATAAAACCTACATCTGTAGAAGCCAAAGCTATCAGGTACCTGATCAGTACAGTTTGAAATCATTATTCAGGTTCCCTCAATAACAGACTAATTAACCCACTTCAGCTGTTATTTGAACCCGAACCTCCATCTTTTCCTAAACCTCCGGTCCCTTTTAGTGGGATGGAGGTGTGGTATTTATGTAAATGATGGAGACGTATTGATTCACGATATGAACGTTGGTATGCTATTTTATGCTGATGACATTGTGTTGGTTAGAGAGGAAAAGATTAATCTACACAAAATGCTGCATATTATGTGTTTATGGTGCAGTAAAAGGAGACGGTGAAAACAGATTATACATTTTAGAAAGCAGATCAATATTTCAGTTTGGAACAAAGGCTTATTATAAATATATAT
>NW_022282608.1:0-812 GCF_004355925.1 Anarrhichthys ocellatus
CAGACCATAAAGCAGGGGATGCTTTAGGGCGGGGCTACACAGTGATTTACAGGTCTCTACCAGAGACGTATACGGCGTCTCTACGTCACTCCTCCTCAGTCCAGATATGGTCACTTCCTGTTCACTGGTTGATAAAGACATGGTGGCAGTGAAATTGCTGAACTCGAGGCTTCATAACGTCAGTCCACAAACCAACGAGGACTGACGTTAATATTTGACGCGCTTGAGAGCTCCAAGCTCACAAAATCAGGATTCAGTTTTAGAGCTCTGAGTTCTCCTCAGCTGGAGGACAAATGCATCCCTAACGTCCAGGCCTCTATGTGATGGCGTCTCTCTTCTTGTAGACCAAACATGAAGATCTTTCTGATAAGCTTATACTTTAAAAGCATGTCTAGGAGCAGACGTGTCGGTAGAAAGATCTTGATCTCTTTCGGTCACGCTCTAGTTCCTCTTGTTTTACCCACTTTAGTCACAACTAAAAAACACCAACCGGTCTTTGTTTCTCGTTTGTTTCCTCTGTCATGTCACAGGTTCTGAAACAACTGATTTAAATTGTAGCTTTAAAAAGAGCCTGTAGTGTTGTTGATCGGGTATAAATGTCACAAAAGATTTGTAGAAAAGAACCAGAGCTCTGATTCCTCATTCCTTCTCCTGACCAAAGGACATCGTACTGTTGTCTTGTCAGTTTAGTGTATCAGCAGCAAGATGGCAGTTCATCCTAGCTGTCGCATCCTGTCAGTGTTTTTCACAGGTAAAGCCTCTCTAGTGTGTGTGTGTGTGTGTGTGTGTGTGTGTGTGTGTGTGTGTGTGTG
>NW_022282608.1:822-2628 GCF_004355925.1 Anarrhichthys ocellatus
GTGTGTGTGTGTGTGTGTGTGTGTGTGTGTGTGTGTGTGTGTGTGTGATCTCCACAGCTGCTGTACAGGCTTGTTTAAAGACCACCCACCATCTCATCTGTAGCTGTGAAAGTACTTTCTCTCAGCGTTGCTCGATGTGTGAAGCCGGACAAATGCTGAACACAAAACTCTCTGAACCCGAAAGCAGTTCTGGGCGTTTTTAGTTTTGGCTCCCGTCACATGTTCCTCTCTGTGGTCTTGATTTTAACTGTAATCTAAAGTCCTGCTTCTCTATAGAAACAGAGCCATCATGACAAGAAGAAGAGAGAACTAGAACATGTCTTTAGTGCAGAATAGCAGTTATGATGTCATCAATCTTAAAAAACGAAAACAATGCAAGTTGAATTTCTTTGATAATTTATCTATATATCCAACATTTGAATAAGTGTCCACAAGTGTTACCAATGGTGGAAAAAAATGGAGGCTCTTGATGTTTTATATATTAAACTAATCACATGTTTCAGCCTCTTCTTCCAGCCTCTCCCCTCTCCTCTCACCTCTCCTCTGCTCTCTCTCCTCTGCTCTCTCTCCTCTGCTCTCTCTCCTCTGCTCTCTCTCCTCTGCTCTCTCTCCTCTGCTCTCTCCTCTCTGCTCTCTCCCCTCTCCTCTCTGCTCTCTCCCCTCTCCTCTCTGCTCTCTCCTGTCTCCTCTCTCCTCTCTGCTCTCTCCTCTCTCCTCTCCTCTCTCCCCTCTCCTCTCTCCTCTCCCCTCTGCTCTCTCCTCTCTGCTCTCTCCTCTCTGCTCTCTGCTCTCTGCTCTCTGCTCTCTCCTCTCCTCTCTGCTCTCTCCTCTCCCCTCTGCTCTCTGCTCTCTGCTCTCTCTGCTCTCTCCTGTCTCCTCTCTCCTCTCTGCTCTCTGCTCTCTCCTCTCCTCTCTCCTCTCCCCTCTGCTCTCTCCTCTCCTCTCCCCTCTGCTCTCTGCTCTCTCCTCTCCTCCTCTCATCTCTGTGTTCACTTCCTGTAGTTCAGTCAGTGTCTCCTCCTTGTTGTCACATGACTGTTGGTCTCAGATGAATCAATCATGACTTCATAGTTTCTCTGAGGAGCTCACAGTTTAATGTTCTTTACAGAATCTGGTTAAAATAAACGGTTTATTAGAGGAGACATTTTAAATGAGAACAGAATAAAATGTTTTTGATGAAATATCACAATTGTAAGCTTGGGTTCGGGTTTTTCTTACTGAAGCGTTTGTCACACATGATGTGTTCAATGACCGTCGGAAAGATGAAAATCTAACAATGATGACGTTTTTCTTAAACCTTCTGGCTGTGATTCAGTGTAGTTTTGGGGTCTCCGGTGGGTTTTGGGGTTCAGAGGGTTAAACAGATTGCTGGGCTGAGTTCACTGTGAATTATTTAAAGTCTCTTTATTGCCTTTCAGAGCACAAAGTTATTATTGTGGGCCTGGACAATGCTGGCAAGACCACAATTCTATACCAGTTGTGAGTATCCAAACATAGCACTCTCAGTCAGCTCGCAGGTTTATCCATCCATAATATGTCTAATAAATGGATCATTTGATGAATGTTTTCTCTCCCCCTCTCCTGTATGTTCTAGTTCAATGAATGAGGTGGTGCACACCTCTCCTACCATCGGGAGCAACGTGGAGGAGATCGTGGTCAACAACACTCATTTCCTGATGTGGGACATCGGGGGCCAGGAGTCCCTCCGGTCATCGTGGAACACGTACTACACAAACACAGAGGTACACAACAGGTTGTAGTGAACACGTACTACACAAACACAGAGGTACACAACAGGTTATGGTG
>NW_022282608.1:2638-2846 GCF_004355925.1 Anarrhichthys ocellatus
GTTATGGTGAACACGTACTACACAAACACAGAGGTACACAACAGGTTGTAGTGAACACGTACTACACAAACACAGAGGTACAGAACAGGTTGTAGTGAACACGTACTACACAAACACAGAGGTACACAACAGGTTATGGTGAACACGTACTACACAAACACAGAGGTACACAACAGGTCGTAGTGAACACGTACTACACAAACACAGA
>NW_022282608.1:2856-7147 GCF_004355925.1 Anarrhichthys ocellatus
GTGAACACGTACTACACAAACACAGAGGTACACAACAGGTTGTAGTGCGTCATTCGGCATCCGACTGAAATAGGTGGAAGTTTTTATCTAAAAATCATCTGTAGTCTGCTTCGAGATTGTTTGTTTAGGTTGTTTTGTTTAAAATAGATTTCTATAAAGCGATATATATATATAGTCACATCTTTCCACAGTAATTGTTAAATCCCAGCGACTGTCTGCAGACTTCCCATTATTAGAATGCAGTGCCTTCGCATGACTCTCGGGTGAAGCTGAGAATCGGTATCTTTTCATTAACCGTCCGTTATGTCTCCGTTATGTCTCCGTTATGTCTCCGTTATGTTTGAGCAGTTTGTCATCGTGGTGGTCGACAGCACAGACAGAGAAAGGATCTCCGTGACCAAAGAGGAGCTCTGCAGAATGCTCGCACATGAAGTGAGTATCGAGACATGTTTTTGTATGTATTCATATAAATGTTTGTTTTATTTCACCAATTCAAAGTAGCCTATGTCAGCAAATCAGTTAATGGTCTTTAATAGATGGACAAACGTTGTTTAATGACTTTATCTCGGAATTATGTTGAACTTAAGTGACTAACATTGCTGCAAAAAGGCTCAAATTAAATTAGCAGCACTTGGCAAATAAACATTTTCATGAGCAGTTTCAGAACAACATGACATCACTGACAGAAACTCGTCTGTGTCAAGATCAAAGAAGTGTTATATAAAATGCTTCGGAGGACATCCTCAAATACTACTTCAATATATCAGTTCCCTTATTTCAAAGTTAAATTCACAGTCTGTCATGTAAATGTAAAAAATAATAAATACAGTCTATAGTGTTGAACCACAACACCAGCTACATACAGGCTAATGGTGCCTTTCTCTCTGCATTGTTACGGTCAAATAAACAAACATTTGTATTGTAGCTCGCGGTGTTTGTGATTAGCCTCGTTAAAGACTTAATATTACTAGTTAAGGTGCTAACGTATGGTGTGATGAACTGATGAAGAGCCGGTGGCAGTTAATTATCCTACATGTAGGGATGTAAAGTGCAGGTTAGATTTATCAGTTGGCAAAATTATTTTACTACGAATTGAGTTATTGGTGCACAGGCAGCAATTATTAATGTAATTCACAAGATAAAAGCCTTTAATTAGTGTATTGTTTGATCTTCTTCTGTCATACCAGATAGAATATCACCGTAAAAAGCGTGGGAACCTTTTAGATTTTGAATATCAACATTCTAAATGAAGCTTGCAAGTGTTCAGTGCAGCCGTACGATCTCCATTTGTTCAGCCTCTCGTCTGTCCTCCAGGACTTAAGAAGGGCCGGGCTGCTGATCTTTGCCAACAAGCAGGATGTGAAAGGCTGCATGTCGGTGGCTGAGATCTCCCAGAGCCTCCAGCTCACCTCCGTCAAAGACCACCAGTGGCACATCCAGGCCTGCTGCGCCCTCACTGGGGAGGGGTGAGGACTGCATTCACTGATCACTCACTCCCATTATATTAGACCGAAGTGGTGCAATGGATCATAAGACGGATCAGCAGGAAATATAAAAGGAAGCAAATATAACTTTTAGAGATCATTGATGATCCATATTAACATGTGAACACATTTCCTTCAAACTACTGGATTTATTCAAGTTTATCACCAAAACTACATTTTACAGATGACATGTGAACACATCATAATGTTATAATGTACCTTCAGCCAGTACTCATGTTCACTGAGCAGAGCCTGAAGGCATCATGATGTAACTGAAGTGAACCTCCTGTTGGTTAGCCGTTAGCGGTGCTGCTAAAGTTACTAGCTCTCCTCCTGTTGGTTAGCCGTTAGCGGTGCTGCTAACGTTATTAGCTCTCTTCCTGTTGGTTAGCCGTTAGCGGTGCTGCTAACGTTACTAGCTCTCCTCCTGTTGCTTTAAACACTGATTGGTTGTTTACAATGAAACATGATCAGAGACCAGAGACTAGAAACACATGTTCTACTGAGTCAGTACAACTTTATTTCGTGCTCTGATGGTTAAACTGTGTCACGGATCACATGTATGCTGAACCGCATTACTATTGGACTGTAAAGAAACACTCGTCTTTGTGCTTTTATGTAAGAAGAACTGTTGCCATTCTGTCATCTTAATGCCCGTCTGTCTTCCTCTCGTGTCCCTCCAGGTTGTGCCAGGGTCTTGAGTGGATGATGTCCCGGCTGCGCGTGAGATGATGACCTTTTTGACTTTTGATACAGAGTGCTCCCTCGCTCTTTGTGTTCTCTGCCTCCAGACGTGAGCTAGGATGGAGGATGGAGGTTTGATGGACGGCCCTCTCCTCTTTCCTGTGACGCGCTGACGTGGGCGGACCGACCGCCAGGACGTCAGTTTCTTCTGTGATAATTTATTTTACAAAAGACGTCTTGAACTCGGAGCAACAACAAAGAAAACAAGAGCTTTTCTACTCAAGGACATTGAACAATGAGACTCAAATTATTTAAACTGAAATGTGTGCACGGTTTTCCTTTCTCAGCAAAACACGGACGTCGGCATAAGTGTCTGACGTGGAACTGTACGTGGACTTGTTCTCCAGCTGTGTGGGACTCCAGCCCACGGTGGCCTTGCAGTATTGCCAGACTGGCTGTGGCAATTTTGATTGCCCCCCCCCCCCCCCGTGTGTATAGTCCAGTATTCTCTTTTAACGTGGTGCCTGATGCAGAATGTTGGAGTGATGACGGTTAATGGTGGCTGGAAAGAACATGCTGAAATAGGAGGGTAACAAGTCACAACATGCCCTCTTCTTTTCAGTCCCTACAAATAATCAGTGAAATAAAGTGTTTTTATCTGTTTCAGGTGAATTGCAGCGTGTCATGAATGAGTTTCTTGTTGTGTGACGTCGGTTCTGTTGTCCTTCAGGGGGCTGAATGTGTCACATGAGCTCACGGTGCCGGATGCTTTTCAGGGAGCGTGATGAGCAGCTTCAGGAGTAGAGAGGAGAGACGGCCAGAGTTAAGACAGATGAGGGATTCAGGGAGAGAAGAGACCGAGCAGCTCACAGTGAGTGGTTGAGATAAGAAAGAGAAGCACAGCACAGCATAGCACCGAAGCCTCCTGTATTATCGGCGTCGTGAAGCCGAGATGTGTGCACCAGAAAATGACGTAATCACGGCCTGTGCTCCGCTGGTGCTCGTGCACATCTGAATCTTTCGGTTTTAAAAGCTTTAGAAACAAGAAGTCTTAAAAATCTACATTTGAGTAAATATTTTGCAGCCAAATCAACTAGTTTACAGGATGTTCAACCTTTGTTTCTCTATAATACATCTAAATCTTGACTTCTTTCATAAAGGTGATAAAGTAGTTTATGAGTTTACAGTTGGTTATATTTCCTCCTTGTGGAGGTTGGTTTATGGTGTTTTTCTGGTTAAACTTGTCTTGTTGCTTCTTCTCAACGCCACGATCGTTTGTGTCGCCGCCGCTACGACCGCATTGATTCATCAGGTCTGTGGTTCTTCTGCTATGAGGAAGTTGGTTTTTACAAAGTCAGCAAAAAGCTCTACCGTCGTCTTTAAAATTAGCACCATGAAACGTTTCCTCACATGCTTTGGTCTTATGATTATCTTTTGTCATCTTTTCTGCTGAAAGTCACAGCTGGACGAGTCCCACATGTGGTTGACTTTATTATTTAATATTATTTACCAGCCTGAACACAGATCTTAAGTATTTGAATAGACGGTTTCAATGTGAGCATTAATCATAATGTTCTTCACTTTGAATCAGATGACTGTGTGTAATCTAGATCAAATAAGATGAGATCCTCTATTATTCCCACAGATAACTATCACCCTGCAGCTGGTTTTTCACCATCTTTTAACTCTAAATACATTTTTGCTTTAAGGGCAAAAGCTTATTGATAAAGGTGGAGATGAATGCATGAACACAAGTGAAATCCAAATGAGTGAAGATCATGTGCTCGCTAGGACAACTGAGCACAACGCCCTCCGCTAACAAGGAAAAGATCACAAGATGAGACTTGAAGCCAAACGAGTTCACACAGTGCTGATTGCCAGAAAAAGCTCTCAGTATTTCACAGGAGTTTTTGTGTTTTGTGTTTTCCTGATTCGTTTTACATCAACCAGCGGCAGCTAAAGAGGCGAGAGAACATGGCGACGGAGCAGCAGCAAGAAGAACCGCTGGAAGTCCTAAGAAGTGTCCAAGAAAAATGCCTGTAGTGGATGCTCCAGATTTTAAGCGTCTTCAATCTGTATTCTCTCTAGTGTCCACCAGGGGGCGACTCCTCTGGTTGTATAGA
>NW_022282609.1:0-4033 GCF_004355925.1 Anarrhichthys ocellatus
CCTCCTCATTGGACTGGACTGAGCCGCCGCAGGATAGGACGGGGGGGGCAGGTAGCTCCCATCTACTGACCCCTCACTCTCATCACAGTCTTCATCAGTAAAGCTGAAGACTTTTCTCCATCTCTCTCTCTGATCAGGATCATCCTGGACCGAGCCTCCTCAGGTCTGGATCCAATACTGAAGCAGCTGGACTCTTCAACACATCAAGTCTGCAGGACCAGGACCAGTAATGACCCTGTAACACTGGAGCAGAAACCCCCCCTGACCTCAGGAACCACTGGCCCCTGTCTGACTGAAGTCCTGAGCAACATCCAGACCCTGAGGAGGTTCTGCTTCAGACCCAGACCGGTTCAGGGCCAGAGGGAGGGCGGCAGAAGGACCACAGAGTCTTCTATGGAGGACCACAGAGTCGCCTGTTGTCATTTACCTGGCAATAACTCAGGTGAGCTTCTGATCATTAGTTTCATCTCTGTCAGCAGCAGATCCTGCAGCTGAGAGGACAGCAGACTTTGACTGAACAACAACAGTTTGAACCGTCAAGTCATCTCCAAGTCTCCAGTTTAGATGAACTATTTGACTTTTTATTTTGTCACATCATGGTTCAGCTCTGCTCCCCATGTGGACCAGCTGCTACATGTGCCAGTTAGTTATGTATATGCATATATATGTCTTCTCTCTGTGTACCAGCAGGGGGCATCACAGAGGAGCAGTACCACAGTCATCAGCAGCAGCTGATCCAGATGCAGAAACAACAGCTGGAACAGCTGCAATTACAGAACAACAATGCTTTATATAGACACACATCACTGTGTGGAGCACGGGTAACATATATTAATATATAACAATACTGCTTTATATAGACACACATCACTGTGTTGAACACAGGTAACATATATATTAATATATAACAATACTGCTTTATAGAGACACACATCACTGTGTTGAACACAGGTAATATACTGTATATTTGGTGGTCTGGTTCTCTGAGTAACACCCGGTCCTGGTCTTTCTCTAGTCCACCAGGTCCAGTGAGTCCCGTTCAAAGACTGTGGACTCGGCCAGCGCTCAGTTTGCAGCCTCAGCTGTGATCAGCGCTACTCTTCCTCCTCTTCTTGTTCCTCGTGGTCACAACAGTGAGAACAAACCCTACAAGTCTAGCATCAACGGAGTCCTTCATTCTTCAGGTGAGCCACCTCACCTGTCTGAGTCTCGCTGGGTGAACCGATGCTCATGAGAACTTTATTTATATGAGTTAGTATCATTGAGGACAAAAGGTAGCGATGTATTGAATGAAAGAGGTCCATAAGAGATGAAGTGGACATTTTGTAAAAGAAGTATCTATTTTAAATGTATAAGATGATATTAATTTATATATCATATCATTAATGTAAACTCCTCCTCAGGTCCCTCCAGGCCTCCGTACTCGTCCTCCTCGTCTGTCAGCAGGTTGGGGCTTTCAGCTCGGGGGTCTCTCTCCTCTTCCACTCAGTCTCTTCCTAACCAGAGGAACCAGGTGAGAGCCCCCCTCCACACTGCTCGACCCTCCGCCCCCCCAACGTCTGCCTTAAAGCTCACCACCATCACTGCCAGCCTCGACCGAGTGCCCAAAGTCTCCACCGCCAGGTAAACGCCTCCTACACCTGTCCATGTAAACTCCTAGACACACCTGTACGACGCGCACACCCGTGTGCGACGCACACACCTGTCCAGGTAAACTCGTCCTACATAATGTTTCTGACCTTTTAACTTTATAACTGATACCAGACCAACAGTGAAACAGATATATTGTAAATACGAGGACTAATAATAATAGTAATACTAGTAATAATAATAGTAGTAGTGATAGTAATAGTAATTAAAGTAGCTCTGTCAATCATTGCTGGGCGACTCAAAGCGGGAACAGTCAAGGAGAAATGGCACAACATTCTCGAAACATCTCACTTTGCACACATTTAGATCAGAAAAGTCTTATTTTCTGGTGTTGTGCCCACGAATCTTTAATAAGTTCAGTGTTCGGACGCCTGTAATTATAGAATCCTGCTTACTGTCATGGTTGCTAGTTGGTGGCGCTATGAGCTGATATTGGCAGACAGAAGTTCTAAAGCCATGACAGTCATCAACCATGTCAAGTTTGGAACAGTTTTGAAAAAGTATAGTCGAGTTACAACAGCTTGATGGATGATGGTGAACCATGTAAAATGGTCGCCACACCACGTCATGTCGTTCGATGAAACCTCAAGCTTTTAGTAACTTTTAATCACTAAGGTCTTTAGATTGTTCTGACCAAATTCTAAATTGATAGGATTAATTCCCTAGGAGAAGTTTGAGTAGAGCACCTGGAAATTGCAAAAAAAAACATGAGAAATTCATACAAAATTCAAAATGGCTGACTTCCGGTTGAGTTTAGAGCTTAGACCCCTAAGACTTTTTTTTAAGTCTACATGTGATACACCTGCTTACCAAATGTCATACATCTAGGTGAAACGTACTGCGAGGGCTGCATCGTCGAAATATTGTAGGGGGCGCTATCGAGCCGACTTGCCACTCTGAAGCATTAAAATCACATCAGATAACATTCAGGATTTTAAATGTGTTTGACAAGTTTGATTATGTTTTGAGCATTTTCAGCCCCTCAAAAACACCTTAGTTTTTCATGGTGAAGAATGCGTCGCCACGGCGACAGCCTTTCACGAAACAACAAGCTTTGAGTAACTTTTCATCACAAAGGTCTTTAGATTGTTCTGACCAAATTCTAGGTTTATTCGATTATTTCCCTAGGAGGACGTCGTTAAAGTGCAGCGCCTGGAAATGACAAAAACAACACAAGAAATTCATAACAAATTCAAAATGGCTGACTTCCGGTTGGGTTTAGAGCATGGTCCCAAGAGACTTTCTTTTAAGTCCGCATGTGCCTACCAAATTTTGTAAATCCATGTGAAACGTACTGTGAGGGCTGCTTCATCGAAATATTGTAGGGGGAGCTATTGAGCCGATTTGTCCCTCTGAACCAATAAAATCATATTATATAACTACATTTTGGGCTTGAAATCTGTGTGCCAAGTTTGCATATGTTTCGAGCATTTCTAGTCTCTCAAAATTACCTTCGTTTTTTCACATTTCGGCGTTCCACGAAACATTAAAAGCTTCATGAACTGGCATTATGAACTTCTTATATTTGTGTGGAACTAATTTGATGTTGATCTGATTTACCTACTAAGAGAAACAAGCCAAAGTATAAAGACTTTAACTGACTGTTACCAGTAGGTGCCGCTATGAGTATGATTCAAAATTGGCCTGCAGATGTCTTCAGGACTGGAGTCTAATCAAACATGTGAAATCCGGTAAAGATCTGGTGATGTGGAGTTGAGTTACATCAGTTTATTTATTCATGGTGAAGGATCGAAATTTGCCGAGCCGCCCGAAATTTGCCGAGCCGCCCTTGAACAACTTCTTACAATTTTCACAATGAAGGATTTTCAAGGTCTTAAGGCTTTTCTGACAACATTTGAGAGGGATCTCATTAATCTGTGAGGAGCAGGATGTCAAAGTACTAAACTTACAACTTCCAGTTGCTACTAGGTGGCGCTATTACTATGATTCTAAATTGTCTTATAGATGTGTTCTGGGTCAGGATGTTATGCCATATGAGAGATTTGGAGCAGATTAGACAATGTACAGCCGAGTTACAACAACTTCCTGTTTCGCGGCGAATGGTGTTTTTTTTTTTATGCCGCGCCACGGATACATAGTTCGATAACTTTTTGATCTTTGAGTAACTTTTCACTGCCAAGGACTCAAGAGCATACAGACCGAATCTGAAGTCAATCGGATCAAATCTCTGGGAGGAGTTTGTTAAAGTACGACGCCTTGAAATTGTCAAAAAACGTCATAAAATTCAAAATGGCCGACTTTCAGGAGTTTTCCAGTATCCCAAGCACCTCCTTTTTGCGATGAAACTTGTAGAATAATAACAAGAAAAAACATTAGAATAACAATAGGTCCTCCGCTCCGACTACGTCGGTGCTCGGGCCCT
>NW_022282609.1:4433-6885 GCF_004355925.1 Anarrhichthys ocellatus
GTTCATATAGCAGTACTTTAAAATAAAAGTGCACAATACACTACTTTAGAATTCATTATTGAATTTTGCACATAATAATGAGATTAATCGCAAAACAATCATGCAATTAATCGCGATTAAAAATTATAATCATTGCCCAGCACTAGTATATATATAAGTATATATAACTAACCCTCTAACCCAGAAAGTTAGTTACTTGACCTCCTCAGGTTTAGATGGACCCTCAGTGATCAAGTCTGGTTTGAAATTATGAGCTCAGGAACAGTAACTGGACTAACTGGACTAAATAGGTTAACTGGACTAACTGGACTAACTCCCCTTGTGCCCGTGCCCCCTGTGACCGCCACCAGGAGGCCACGTCCCCACCCAAACCTAACCCTGGATTAACTGGACTAACCCTAACCCTGGATTGTTAAAAGGAGAGTAAATATAATCTGGAGCCTTAAATGTAATCAATAAAATGTAAAACAATCTGCTGTATCGTTTGTTTATGGATCTTCTGAAAAACTTCTCAAATGTGACATTTTTCTGCTTTTCTTTTCCATTTATGAGAATAAACAGAATGTCTTTGGCATGGTTTAAAGATGATATATTAATATATAGTAGAAATAAAAGCAGATATTATTCCTCTTGACATATAGATATTCGGTGAATGTTGTTCTGACAGAAGCTAAATAAACAGATAAATATAAATATTTAAATATTAAGACCAGCAGGAAGCTGCTGACTCATCCTTTTAACAAAGATTAAAACTATTTAAATACCAGAATAAAGGACACAGGTACAAATGTACAGTGATGGGCACTGACAATATTATTAGTAATAATTGTAAAATAAATAAAATAATTTAGCAGTTTCTTTATTTACAGATAATCAAACATTATGCGGTAAAAGACAGAGCTCTTCCACCAAATATGATTGATGTCTTATAATAATATTTATTATAAAGTATCAGCTCTCTTTATATTGATTACCGTATTTTCCGCACTATAAGGCGCACTGGATTATAAGGCGCACCTTCAATGAATGGCCTATTTTAGAACTGTTTTTATATATAGGGCGCACCGGATTATAAGGCGCATAGAATAGAAGCTACTACAGTCAAACGTTTGACTGTTCGAGTTTGTCCTCTAACTGTGGCCATCTCGCTTTGTTCCCTCGGAAACTCTTTTTAGTCTTCTTTACTTGGCACAGGTCATCTTCTTGCTTCCTCCACTTCCGTACCATTGATTCATTAATGTTGAATTCTCTCGCAGCTGCTCTATTCCCATGTTCGGCTGCGTAGCTGACAGCCTTGAGTTTGAACTCAGCGTCGTAAGCGTGTCTCTTGAAAGGTGCCATTTTGGGGTCTTTATACACACAAGTGGTGTTGGACTAGGAGTAAGCACAGTACCGGTGTTTACCGCTATTACTTCGGCGACGCCCCTGACTACGGTAGCCGTAATGCTGCAAGCGGTGCGGCTTTGTAGTTTACCAGTCGTACTGAAACATTTTGACAGAGCGCCGTGTACAACCAGTATAGATCAACCAATTAACCAATTGATCCATATATAAGGCGCTCCGGATTACAAGGCGCACTGTCGTTTTTTGAGAAAATTAAAGGCTTTTAAGTGCGCCTTATAGTGCGGAAAATACGGTAGTTTATGTCAGACAGACAGATACAATATCTGCTTCCTGCTCCTCAGAGGATACACCCTTTGTGTTTTTATGACGTTCAAATGTTACGAAATAATGAAATTAAAAAGCAGATGATTGGTTATTAACCCTTTAAACTTGGTGCCCAACGTTATTCAAACCCTCATAACTTTTGGTAAAATCTTGTTTATACCTTGAGCTGCAACAATCTGTTAAAAAAACAAAATATCAACTTATCAAATCCAATTAAAAACATGTTCTGTTGATCTGTAAACGCTCCTGTTTAAAAAACATTTGACTGCAAACTATCCTTGAGGCTTCTTTACAGTAGAAAATATATCATGAAACAATATATTTCATCAGTATTTTAAGCATCATGTTCTCTGTAAACTCTATGACTTTTATTTTGACAATGTTTCCTGTGTTTCAGGGGAAGCCGTACGTGTTCGATAAAGTTCTTCCTCCAAACACCGAACAGATTCAGGTCTACGACACCTGCGCCAGACAGATCGTTAAAGGTCAGTTCACCTGGTTATCAAGCCTTTATATATCTATACCATAATATATGTGTACATGTGTATATATATATATATATATATATATATATATATATATATATATATATATATATACACACACACATATATTCACACTGTGCGTGTGTTTCAGATGTGCTGGGAGGTTACAATGGGACCATCTTTGCTTACGGTCAGACGGCATCAGGAAAGACTCACACCATGGAGGTCAGTCTGATATCGATATATATCAATATACTGTATATATATATATATATATATATATATATATATATATATAT
>NW_022282609.1:6985-7175 GCF_004355925.1 Anarrhichthys ocellatus
ATATATATATATATATATATATATATATATATATATATATAGTTGATGATATATACGATATACGATATTAGATGACATATATATATATCATTTAATATCATATATTTAGTATGTTTTGTATATTATTTTATGTTATATTATTTTTAAAACACTCAGGTGTGTGTTATGTATATTATTTTATGTTATATTA
>NW_022282610.1:0-4032 GCF_004355925.1 Anarrhichthys ocellatus
CCTCCTCATTGGACTGGACTGAGCCGCCGCAGGATAGGACGGGGGGGCAGGTAGCTCCCATCTACTGACCCCTCACTCTCATCACAGTCTTCATCAGTAAAGCTGAAGACTTTTCTCCATCTCTCTCTCTGATCAGGATCATCCTGGACCGAGCCTCCTCAGGTCTGGATCCAATACTGAAGCAGCTGGACTCTTCAACACATCAAGTCTGCAGGACCAGGACCAGTAATGACCCTGTAACACTGGAGCAGAAACCCCCCCTGACCTCAGGAACCACTGGCCCCTGTCTGACTGAAGTCCTGAGCAACATCCAGACCCTGAGGAGGTTCTGCTTCAGACCCAGACCGGTTCAGGGCCAGAGGGAGGGCGGCAGAAGGACCACAGAGTCTTCTATGGAGGACCACAGAGTCGCCTGTTGTCATTTACCTGGCAATAACTCAGGTGAGCTTCTGATCATTAGTTTCATCTCTGTCAGCAGCAGATCCTGCAGCTGAGAGGACAGCAGACTTTGACTGAACAACAACAGTTTGAACCGTCAAGTCATCTCCAAGTCTCCAGTTTAGATGAACTATTTGACTTTTTATTTTGTCACATCATGGTTCAGCTCTGCTCCCCATGTGGACCAGCTGCTACATGTGCCAGTTAGTTATGTATATGCATATATATGTCTTCTCTCTGTGTACCAGCAGGGGGCATCACAGAGGAGCAGTACCACAGTCATCAGCAGCAGCTGATCCAGATGCAGAAACAACAGCTGGAACAGCTGCAATTACAGAACAACAATGCTTTATATAGACACACATCACTGTGTGGAGCACGGGTAACATATATTAATATATAACAATACTGCTTTATATAGACACACATCACTGTGTTGAACACAGGTAACATATATATTAATATATAACAATACTGCTTTATAGAGACACACATCACTGTGTTGAACACAGGTAATATACTGTATATTTGGTGGTCTGGTTCTCTGAGTAACACCCGGTCCTGGTCTTTCTCTAGTCCACCAGGTCCAGTGAGTCCCGTTCAAAGACTGTGGACTCGGCCAGCGCTCAGTTTGCAGCCTCAGCTGTGATCAGCGCTACTCTTCCTCCTCTTCTTGTTCCTCGTGGTCACAACAGTGAGAACAAACCCTACAAGTCTAGCATCAACGGAGTCCTTCATTCTTCAGGTGAGCCACCTCACCTGTCTGAGTCTCGCTGGGTGAACCGATGCTCATGAGAACTTTATTTATATGAGTTAGTATCATTGAGGACAAAAGGTAGCGATGTATTGAATGAAAGAGGTCCATAAGAGATGAAGTGGACATTTTGTAAAAGAAGTATCTATTTTAAATGTATAAGATGATATTAATTTATATATCATATCATTAATGTAAACTCCTCCTCAGGTCCCTCCAGGCCTCCGTACTCGTCCTCCTCGTCTGTCAGCAGGTTGGGGCTTTCAGCTCGGGGGTCTCTCTCCTCTTCCACTCAGTCTCTTCCTAACCAGAGGAACCAGGTGAGAGCCCCCCTCCACACTGCTCGACCCTCCGCCCCCCCAACGTCTGCCTTAAAGCTCACCACCATCACTGCCAGCCTCGACCGAGTGCCCAAAGTCTCCACCGCCAGGTAAACGCCTCCTACACCTGTCCATGTAAACTCCTAGACACACCTGTACGACGCGCACACCCGTGTGCGACGCACACACCTGTCCAGGTAAACTCGTCCTACATAATGTTTCTGACCTTTTAACTTTATAACTGATACCAGACCAACAGTGAAACAGATATATTGTAAATACGAGGACTAATAATAATAGTAATACTAGTAATAATAATAGTAGTAGTGATAGTAATAGTAATTAAAGTAGCTCTGTCAATCATTGCTGGGCGACTCAAAGCGGGAACAGTCAAGGAGAAATGGCACAACATTCTCGAAACATCTCACTTTGCACACATTTAGATCAGAAAAGTCTTATTTTCTGGTGTTGTGCCCACGAATCTTTAATAAGTTCAGTGTTCGGACGCCTGTAATTATAGAATCCTGCTTACTGTCATGGTTGCTAGTTGGTGGCGCTATGAGCTGATATTGGCAGACAGAAGTTCTAAAGCCATGACAGTCATCAACCATGTCAAGTTTGGAACAGTTTTGAAAAAGTACAGTCGAGTTACAACAGCTTGATGGATGATGGTGAACCATGTAAAATGGTCGCCACACCACGTCATGTCGTTCGATGAAACCTCAAGCTTTTAGTAACTTTTAATCACTAAGGTCTTTAGATTGTTCTGACCAAATTCTAAATTGATAGGATTAATTCCCTAGGAGAAGTTTGAGTAGAGCACCTGGAAATTGCAAAAAAAAACATGAGAAATTCATACAAAATTCAAAATGGCTGACTTCCGGTTGAGTTTAGAGCTTAGACCCCTAAGACTTTTTTTTAAGTCTACATGTGATACACCTGCTTACCAAATGTCATACATCTAGGTGAAACGTACTGCGAGGGCTGCATCGTCGAAATATTGTAGGGGGCGCTATCGAGCCGACTTGCCACTCTGAAGCATTAAAATCACATCAGATAACATTCAGGATTTTAAATGTGTTTGACAAGTTTGATTATGTTTTGAGCATTTTCAGCCCCTCAAAAACACCTTAGTTTTTCATGGTGAAGAATGCGTCGCCACGGCGACAGCCTTTCACGAAACAACAAGCTTTGAGTAACTTTTCATCACAAAGGTCTTTAGATTGTTCTGACCAAATTCTAGGTTTATTCGATTATTTCCCTAGGAGGACGTCGTTAAAGTGCAGCGCCTGGAAATGACAAAAACAACACAAGAAATTCATAACAAATTCAAAATGGCTGACTTCCGGTTGGGTTTAGAGCATGGTCCCAAGAGACTTTCTTTTAAGTCCGCATGTGCCTACCAAATTTTGTAAATCCATGTGAAACGTACTGTGAGGGCTGCTTCATCGAAATATTGTAGGGGGAGCTATTGAGCCGATTTGTCCCTCTGAACCAATAAAATCATATTATATAACTACATTTTGGGCTTGAAATCTGTGTGCCAAGTTTGCATATGTTTCGAGCATTTCTAGTCTCTCAAAATTACCTTCGTTTTTTCACATTTCGGCGTTCCACGAAACATTAAAAGCTTCATGAACTGGCATTATGAACTTCTTATATTTGTGTGGAACTAATTTGATGTTGATCTGATTTACCTACTAAGAGAAACAAGCCAAAGTATAAAGACTTTAACTGACTGTTACCAGTAGGTGCCGCTATGAGTATGATTCAAAATTGGCCTGCAGATGTCTTCAGGACTGGAGTCTAATCAAACATGTGAAATCCGGTAAAGATCTGGTGATGTGGAGTTGAGTTACATCAGTTTATTTATTCATGGTGAAGGATCGAAATTTGCCGAGCCGCCCGAAATTTGCCGAGCCGCCCTTGAACAACTTCTTACAATTTTCACAATGAAGGATTTTCAAGGTCTTAAGGCTTTTCTGACAACATTTGAGAGGGATCTCATTAATCTGTGAGGAGCAGGATGTCAAAGTACTAAACTTACAACTTCCAGTTGCTACTAGGTGGCGCTATTACTATGATTCTAAATTGTCTTATAGATGTGTTCTGGGTCAGGATGTTATGCCATATGAGAGATTTGGAGCAGATTAGACAATGTACAGCCGAGTTACAACAACTTCCTGTTTCGCGGCGAATGGTGTTTTTTTTTTTATGCCGCGCCACGGATACATAGTTCGATAACTTTTTGATCTTTGAGTAACTTTTCACTGCCAAGGACTCAAGAGCATACAGACCGAATCTGAAGTCAATCGGATCAAATCTCTGGGAGGAGTTTGTTAAAGTACGACGCCTTGAAATTGTCAAAAAACGTCATAAAATTCAAAATGGCCGACTTTCAGGAGTTTTCCAGTATCCCAAGCACCTCCTTTTTGCGATGAAACTTGTAGAATAATAACAAGAAAAAACATTAGAATAACAATAGGTCCTCCGCTCCGACTACGTCGGTGCTCGGGCCCT
>NW_022282610.1:4432-6884 GCF_004355925.1 Anarrhichthys ocellatus
GTTCATATAGCAGTACTTTAAAATAAAAGTGCACAATACACTACTTTAGAATTCATTATTGAATTTTGCACATAATAATGAGATTAATCGCAAAACAATCATGCAATTAATCGCGATTAAAAATTATAATCATTGCCCAGCACTAGTATATATATAAGTATATATAACTAACCCTCTAACCCAGAAAGTTAGTTACTTGACCTCCTCAGGTTTAGATGGACCCTCAGTGATCAAGTCTGGTTTGAAATTATGAGCTCAGGAACAGTAACTGGACTAACTGGACTAAATAGGTTAACTGGACTAACTGGACTAACTCCCCTTGTGCCCGTGCCCCCTGTGACCGCCACCAGGAGGCCACGTCCCCACCCAAACCTAACCCTGGATTAACTGGACTAACCCTAACCCTGGATTGTTAAAAGGAGAGTAAATATAATCTGGAGCCTTAAATGTAATCAATAAAATGTAAAACAATCTGCTGTATCGTTTGTTTATGGATCTTCTGAAAAACTTCTCAAATGTGACATTTTTCTGCTTTTCTTTTCCATTTATGAGAATAAACAGAATGTCTTTGGCATGGTTTAAAGATGATATATTAATATATAGTAGAAATAAAAGCAGATATTATTCCTCTTGACATATAGATATTCGGTGAATGTTGTTCTGACAGAAGCTAAATAAACAGATAAATATAAATATTTAAATATTAAGACCAGCAGGAAGCTGCTGACTCATCCTTTTAACAAAGATTAAAACTATTTAAATACCAGAATAAAGGACACAGGTACAAATGTACAGTGATGGGCACTGACAATATTATTAGTAATAATTGTAAAATAAATAAAATAATTTAGCAGTTTCTTTATTTACAGATAATCAAACATTATGCGGTAAAAGACAGAGCTCTTCCACCAAATATGATTGATGTCTTATAATAATATTTATTATAAAGTATCAGCTCTCTTTATATTGATTACCGTATTTTCCGCACTATAAGGCGCACTGGATTATAAGGCGCACCTTCAATGAATGGCCTATTTTAGAACTGTTTTTATATATAGGGCGCACCGGATTATAAGGCGCATAGAATAGAAGCTACTACAGTCAAACGTTTGACTGTTCGAGTTTGTCCTCTAACTGTGGCCATCTCGCTTTGTTCCCTCGGAAACTCTTTTTAGTCTTCTTTACTTGGCACAGGTCATCTTCTTGCTTCCTCCACTTCCGTACCATTGATTCATTAATGTTGAATTCTCTCGCAGCTGCTCTATTCCCATGTTCGGCTGCGTAGCTGACAGCCTTGAGTTTGAACTCAGCGTCGTAAGCGTGTCTCTTGAAAGGTGCCATTTTGGGGTCTTTATACACACAAGTGGTGTTGGACTAGGAGTAAGCACAGTACCGGTGTTTACCGCTATTACTTCGGCGACGCCCCTGACTACGGTAGCCGTAATGCTGCAAGCGGTGCGGCTTTGTAGTTTACCAGTCGTACTGAAACATTTTGACAGAGCGCCGTGTACAACCAGTATAGATCAACCAATTAACCAATTGATCCATATATAAGGCGCTCCGGATTACAAGGCGCACTGTCGTTTTTTGAGAAAATTAAAGGCTTTTAAGTGCGCCTTATAGTGCGGAAAATACGGTAGTTTATGTCAGACAGACAGATACAATATCTGCTTCCTGCTCCTCAGAGGATACACCCTTTGTGTTTTTATGACGTTCAAATGTTACGAAATAATGAAATTAAAAAGCAGATGATTGGTTATTAACCCTTTAAACTTGGTGCCCAACGTTATTCAAACCCTCATAACTTTTGGTAAAATCTTGTTTATACCTTGAGCTGCAACAATCTGTTAAAAAAACAAAATATCAACTTATCAAATCCAATTAAAAACATGTTCTGTTGATCTGTAAACGCTCCTGTTTAAAAAACATTTGACTGCAAACTATCCTTGAGGCTTCTTTACAGTAGAAAATATATCATGAAACAATATATTTCATCAGTATTTTAAGCATCATGTTCTCTGTAAACTCTATGACTTTTATTTTGACAATGTTTCCTGTGTTTCAGGGGAAGCCGTACGTGTTCGATAAAGTTCTTCCTCCAAACACCGAACAGATTCAGGTCTACGACACCTGCGCCAGACAGATCGTTAAAGGTCAGTTCACCTGGTTATCAAGCCTTTATATATCTATACCATAATATATGTGTACATGTGTATATATATATATATATATATATATATATATATATATATATATATATATATATACACACACACATATATTCACACTGTGCGTGTGTTTCAGATGTGCTGGGAGGTTACAATGGGACCATCTTTGCTTACGGTCAGACGGCATCAGGAAAGACTCACACCATGGAGGTCAGTCTGATATCGATATATATCAATATACTGTATATATATATATATATATATATATATATATATATATATAT
>NW_022282610.1:6984-7174 GCF_004355925.1 Anarrhichthys ocellatus
ATATATATATATATATATATATATATATATATATATATATAGTTGATGATATATACGATATACGATATTAGATGACATATATATATATCATTTAATATCATATATTTAGTATGTTTTGTATATTATTTTATGTTATATTATTTTTAAAACACTCAGGTGTGTGTTATGTATATTATTTTATGTTATATTA
>NW_022282611.1:0-7170 GCF_004355925.1 Anarrhichthys ocellatus
AGAGTGAAAAATTTAAAGGGGTCTGAATACTTTCCGTACCCACTGTATATATATATATATATAAATAGATATTCAGCATTTTTAATGTAGGTAGATCATTTTGACTCGGTCATTTTAAAAGTAGCTCGCAAGCCGAAAAAAGTGTGGGCACCCCTGGTGGAGATTATTGTTTTTTTTTACCTAGCTTTGTTTTTTTAACACTCAACGGCTGAAGGAGGAGAAACGGATTTGTGAGTTGGGATTTAACCGTGGGATTAAACTCTTTGTCAACAAAGAAAGGAGGATGGAGTTTGTCTTTAAGTGAACAGCATTTGGTAAGAACCTTCTGGACCCTAGCCCTATTTTTAGGCCTCTGCTCGAAAATTGCATACCCATACTAAAAAGAGTGTATTTCTGCATGTACAAGGTCTATTTGAATAATATTGATGTTATAATAAAGGTAACACTTGTGAGATTTGTTCAGAGGTGTAAATATCAGTGTATATGTTACTGGTGAAGAGTAAATGAACATGGCACACAGCTCAAATTGAAAAGTTTCAGGTTCGCCTGAAAAAAAAGCACTGAAAGCATTATCTCTTTTGAATGATGCTAACGAAATTATTAAAACTGTCCCAAATTATAGCACAACATGTGAACAGTCTCTCTGCAAATATTGACTTTGATAAAGTGAAGCAGAACAAAATTAGTGAGGTTTTAGTACAGAGAGGTGAACCAAATTAAAATTTTGGAACCAGCTGTTCCATTGTAATTTTATAAACTATATAACTATAAATTTCACTTGTTTTATCACTAATAGTGTTCAATCTATCCAAATACAGCAGTTTGGCATCATTTTGAGAGCCTGAATCCTCTCTGAGTCTGTTTCTGTCTGTCATCCATGGGATTTTCTCGTCTGAATTTTAGTTTCCCTGTGTGTATGTGAGGCTATCTCAGCCGATGATTGGTCAATTTCAGTCAATGAACCCTCCTTCCACGCGTCAGAGTCCATACAATTGAGTGGGGTTAACGTGCGATTGATTGACAGAATCGTTAGCCAGTCAGAATCAAAACCGCGCCATCCCTCGCGGAACGTATAATTCCATTCGCTGAAAGTCAAATCCCTACCCCCACCTCCCCTAAGTTAGGTAGACCCCCCTTTCTTCAGGAAACAGTTCAGAGACACAACAGGATATACGTCGAATACATTCGATTCGAAATAAGCGAGGATTTATCCGTTCTCTTCACGAAATCAGCTCACGGTAAGGTGCAGTTATGATTTTTAGCGGTGAAGCGGTTTGTTGTTCTAGTGCTTGTTTGCTCACAGCTCTGTAATGGTTTCACGGTGAGAAATTCTGAAGATATCTTTGGAATCTGTGTGTTATTGGCGTGCTTTCTGCTATTTCGGTTCCGTGTTAGCCTTTAGCTTCTTCTTCTTAGCGCCTACCGGAGTGCGTGGTCGGCTCAGCAATGGCGAAAAAAGAGTGATATTGTGGTAATTGTTTTAGATGGTTATATTAGTCATGTAGAATTGTGTTTGGAGTGTGTAAAATGGCTTGCAGGATATTGTTACCCAGAATCTCTTCTTTAACTGGGTATATAACATGTGTGAAACATTCATTGTTTTCGTTCCTGAGAAGTGCATTGTACGACATGCTGTACGCTAAACTTTCTCCGTAGCCCCGGAGTGTGAGAAGACTGCGTTTTTTGTTTTTTACATCTAATATTTGAATGGCCCTTGAGTGTGTAGCAGAACCACTGCAGGTCTGCTGGATTGATTTGTCATGCTTTGTTGTCATATGAATATATGTGACTGGTTCTTGTGAGTTTGTTGTTGTCATTGTGTTAATTATATTGATTTGGACTATATGCATTGTCCGTTAATTACGAAGCATACCGTCATGCGCTGAGTTATTGTTTGTTAAGCTAGTTTAGCGTAGCCTCCCAGAAATGCGGTGCCTCAGCTGTCTTTTGTTTTTGTTTTTTTTGTTCTGGGTTCAGAGGTCAAAACCCGTTGTCTCCTAGGTGAGCGCAGTCCACCTAAAACATTATATTTCTCACAATTTAAGCTTCTGCATTTTCCAAATGCACTGGTATTATTCAACGTATTGTTCGGTTTGTAAGCCTCGTACCGAACGGTTTAATATGAATATGTGTATTGTTAAACCCCTAGAAACAAATAACCATAGCTTGCACGTCATAATGAGATTATTAGGTGGTGTTTCAGCTGCAGGACAGCACTGAAGGCCCAGGTATAAAATGCACGGCCCACCACTGAATTTTCCATCCATAAGATGTTGTCTGTCTCCCGTCTGCCTGATTCCATCGAATGCAGCATAACATCAGCTCCTTTCATCTTAAATTCATCAGCAAAATTTGGAAAGACTATACCATTTTTTGAAGAATAACCTACAACATAATTTTCAGAAATGAATGTTGACAATGTTTAATGAAAGTGTTAAAATAAAAGCAAATTCACACTCCTGTTCTCTGTATAAAGTAAAGAACACAGATCTTTACTTTCTGCCTTGGTACATAAAGTACACAATATGTCCTGCATTGACACCAAGCAATGCCACTGGACATAAATCCTGAGATGTGTAATTGTGGTCATCTCTGAAATGTTGCTATCAGAAAAACAGACAGCTGACCACAAACAGAAAATAATTATAGAGATTTTGCCGTTGATGGTTTGATAAATGTAAGGGATATTGCTTACCTCCAGGTCGGAGACCCATGTGCTGCTGCCCATCAAGAACAAAGCCTCCCATTGGCTGGCCATCTGGACTGTAAGTTGTACCCTGACTCACTGTGAGCGTAGAGGAGAAGCAAGATTGTCAGAGTGAGCAACCCAGAGTTCTACAATCACTCTGCTTCACACCCAAACATGCTGCACACAAAGCCACCTCTTCATTCTAGAGCTCCTTCATGCAATCAATTCTCCAAAAGCCTTAAGGCTGACTTGTCTGATACATAATCTGTCTCACTTTACATACTGTGTGTAAATCCTGTCGTCCACTCTGTAGCCAGTGGAGTGATATCACTAAGACACCATAGTTTGCATTTAGTTTCAACTGATCAGTCAAGAATGGAAGGTAGTATTTAGTACATTGAACACTGAATGAACTGCAGCTTTACCTGTTCTGTTGGACTGGTCAATCATTGGTTGGACTATTCTTCTCCTTGCATTGATGAACCTGGAAAAAAGAGCAATATTATGTGAACTATTTGATAAACAGGGGAAGAGTCACTACATATTGAATGGAGCTAAAGCATTCAAAAATGAATTATTAAAAGCTTCCACATTACCAAAATCAACATGTTTTAATGTTCAGCATTCCTGACCCTGGAACACTTACATATGATAAAATATAAACTCAAGGGGTCACTTTGCACTCTGCTTTTTTTCCGGACGTTTGACAGTATTCCACTGCCTTTTTTCGTGAATGGACTTTGCTCAGGTGTCATCCTGTGAACCTTAGTATGGAACTTTGGTGACATGAGTAAGTTAAAGTCACTAAATAATCCATGAAGCAAGTAAGTAAATTTTGAGTTTAAATCTACATAACTATGTCACCAGGGGACTATAATCCCATACAAGGGCTGGGTAAACGCATTGAACAAATCAACAACTGGATGTGCCACAATTTTCTTCAATTAAACAAAGATAAAACAGAAGTAATTGTTTTTGGTTCCAAGGACAAACGATTGAAAGTCAGCACTCAGCTTCAATCACTGATGTTAAAACCCACAAACCAAGCCAGAAATCTAGGTGTAGTTATGGATTCAGAACTCAACCTGAACAGCCTCATCAAGACAACTACAAAATCAGCCTACTATCACCTGAAGAATATTTCAAGGATTAGAGGATTTATGTCTCAACAGGATTTGGAAAAACTTGTCCATGCATTTATCTTCAGTAGACTGGACTACTGTAACGGTGTGTTTACAGGTCTCTGTAAAAAGTCAGTCAGAAAGCTGCAGCTCGAGTCCTCACTAAGACCAAGAAAGTGGATCACATCACTCCAGTTCTGAGGTCTTTGCACTGGCTTCCTGTCCAACAAAGACTTGACTTTAAAATCCTGCTGTTGGTTTATAAAGCACTGAATGGTTTAGGGCCAAAACACATCTCTGATCTGCTGCTACCTTATGAACCATCCCGACCCCTTAGGTCATCTGGAACCGGTCTACTTTCTGTTCCCAGAGTCAGAACTAAACATGGAGAAGCAGCGTTCAGTTGTTCTGCTCCACATATCTGGACCAAAGTCCAGAAAGCTGCAGGTCTGCTGAGACCCTCAGCTCCTTCAAGTCAAGATTGAAGACTTTTCTGTTTGCTGCTGCCTTTAATTCAACCACATTATTAATCAATTTCCTGCATTTCTGCATTTTACTACTGTATTTTATTTCTTACACTGCTTTTTAATGTTTTAATAACTGTTTTTAATGTTTCAATGAATGTTCTTAATTGTTTTTAAATCTCCTTTTGTTTTGCCTTATGTTTTGATGCTTTTAATGGTTTTATGTGAAGCACTTTGAATTACCTTGTTGTTGAAATGTGCTATACTAATAAACTAGCCTTACCTTCACAGTGCAAACAGTTCTTATATCTTAAATCTATTTTGTGCAGATTATGTTAACGAAATCAGCTGGATCATTAGTAAAATTAGTAAAAACACAGATCCCAAATGTTTTGAAATGAATAAAGAAAAAGACCCAGCATTAACAAAAAATGGCAATTGCTCTGGACTTCTTTTTCAAAACTGGAACACCGCTGTGTGTCTCCAAGGATTTGACTAGTCATATAGTTTATTCCTATTGGCATAATCTGTGGTATTAGAGAAAGTCTTATCTTTAAAAATGTATTGATTTGGGTATAGCCTTGCAGCCTTAGGCTGTGATGAAGCTAACTGCTTTACCAATGTTATGCTATAGATACATTCAAGAAACAGACAGTATAGTGAGTGCATGCCTTGATATCTGTTTTGGATAAAGCCCGTGGTCGCCTTTACTCCTGGATTAGAGGTTGGCGAAAGCAAACTCTTTGGTGGATTTTAGAAGAGAGTGGCGAAGCAATGTCATCTCAATTAATCCAAATTTGAATCCTGCACTGGCTGCCAGTAAAATGATGACATGCAGAAATGTATCGTCTGGATACATCATCTTTAACCCCTTGAACCCTCAGCTGCTTTTCCACAGTTTATATTCCCTTTATTCAGAGGCCTGTAGTCACTTCATGTCTTAGCCAAGCATGCCATAAATTGTTATTTTCAGGATAAGGTAGGTGTGTTTTCAGTGAATTTAGCATGTCAGTGGTACTTTACATGTTCTAGGACAGTTTAGTTTAGTAATATGTAATTTGGCTTAAATTATAGGGAAATAGATACACTGTTTAATTGGTGCACTTGCAATAAATTCAGTTTAAAAAATTGGCAGTGTAAAATAGAGAGTTGTTTTTCTCAGTGCACTGCAACTAAACATAGAACAATTTGAAATGTACAGACAGACACACGATACAAGATACAATAAGGATACAGTGTAACAATGAATGAATATTTACTTGGATTTGATATGTATAAACTCAACACAATCTAAAACTAAATATATAACCCTGATAAGGATTACAGACCTGTAATATTAAGTGTTACCAACATTTCCAAACAAGGTTTTATATTTTTACAATATCACCATAGCTACTTAGGACTCAGCATATCTTTTGATGATGTTTAAGCAGCTGTTTGGACTTTTATTTGTGATGGCCATCAGAGATACCCCTACTGCTGGAAGAAGAGTAAGTCACACTAAATCCGACAATATGTGTATGACAGCTGTGTGTTTTGGTTTGACTAAATTACAACTTTATTACTCACAGTCAAGACTGAGGTGAAGATACAATATGTATTCTAAAGTCAAATGTATTTATAAAATGCATTTCGCAAATCAAAGATTCAGATTGTGTGTGCATTTGTGAGTAGATTCCAATCTGGCGTTAAAGTGACTTACCAGTTGTTCACTTGAAGGATGGTGAGGCCTGTGTCTTGTGCTAGCTGCTTTTTCTGCTCCTCTGAGGGGTATGGATGCTGTGAGTGACACAAAGATCAGAAAGCATTCAATAAATACAAATAGGTCAAATTAACGGAAAGGCTTAAGCCAAAAACAGCTTGCAATTATCCGTAGTCATATAGTGCAGGCTCTTGTACTTCAAGAAAGAAGTTCCACTCAGGAAGTACAATCATATTCTGTGGCAGTCTCTCCTGTGTATTCCTGGAAGCAAGTGCACAAGTTGGCTCTGGAAAAACAGAGGCTGACCAGAGTTTGGCCCCCCGAACACTTCATGTTAAAAGCGCGTGCCATTGTGTGACAGTATTTGACATTATTTTACATTGCTTGACAAATGATCGGGTGGGATATAAAGAGGCACAATGGTGGCTTTTGTTTGAGGCCCCGATAAGGTTAGGCCCCCTGTCACCCCCCAACCCCTCCCTGCCTTGCTCCTTCGGCCCTGATCCCTTCGCTGGTTTTGTGTGTGTGTGTTTGTGAGACAGTGGGAGGAGGACGGCAGATGGTAGACAGAGGTGATCCTTGTACTGAGAGCAGGGTCGCGGGCCAGTCCCCATTCTGCTGCTGTCAGGCCAGCAGCCATCTCCTGTGGATATCGGTGAAGGATGAGCTTCCAAGCACCTCATTTTTTAACTGCCTTTCAGGTCTAGTACACACACACACATGCATAGGTCATTACACTTGCATATGCAGACACGTGGAAATGTGCATTAATACAAACACAAGCTTGAACAAAAGCTTACAAATGCAATTACACATGCACTGTAGTACACAGCAGGGATTCCTAACCAGGGCCATCAGCTTCATTCTACTAAGGATTCATAAGTCACAAAGGTTGTGGACCACTACCACTACTACTACTATACAGTACCAACACATGCACATACACATATGTAAACACACACAAACAGAAAAATACGCATATAACAATTAGTATAAACAGGCACAAAAATGGACACTTAAGACACACAAACATCTGTACTGAGGTTGTATTTTGGAGCAACTTGAAGCACACCTCCCAGCTTGGTGGCTGAAAGTCAAGTGACAAATTACTCTTAACTCCGCCCTCAAATCAAAGCTCTTTCTCTGCCTCTCTCTCTCTTTCTTTCTTTCTTTCTCTCTCTCTCTCTCTCTCTC
>NW_022282612.1:0-7170 GCF_004355925.1 Anarrhichthys ocellatus
ATATATATATATATATATATATTATATATATATATATATATATTGTGTGTGAATGTGATATTTATTTGGCAATTAAAGTTGCTTTCATTTGTTTAAGCAAAACTTGGAAATTCAAAGAAGATCAAAACTCACAGAAGCTGAGCTGGAGGAGCTGGAGAGGAAAGAAACTGAGGTATCTGGCTCAAGAACTTTTCTCTATCAGTGATTCTTTGTTTTGCAATGAGGTCACAAAAAGTGAGGACTCGATAAAGTGTCGTGGTCATTATTTTAACAGCTGAAGTACAGAGACAGAGCTGCAGAGAGAAGGGAGAAGTATGGGGTTCCTGAACCTCCTGCACCAAAGAAGAAATTCTATAAACCACCAACTCCAACCATGTAAGACTCTCATTACACTGCAAACATCTGTGATTATTGTTGTTGTTTTTCCACAAATTTCATTTTTAACACCTTCGGTCATTCACCCTTCAACAGAAACTATGAGCAGCCCACCAAAGACGGCCTCACGAGTGATAACATCGGAAACAAAATGTTGCAAGCGATGGGCTGGCAGGAAGGCAAAGGTCTGGGGCGCCACCAGCAGGGCATCACCGCTCCCATCTCGGTGAGGACGACAACAACAATTCAATTATTTTGCATTTTTCTTATCTCCCTACCAGCTCCTGGCAGATGGAATATGCATGTCAATGTGTGTTGTTTTTTTTTCACTCGCATAGCAATTAGCAGTGTTACCTGAAGAGTAGCTGCACACAATCTGTCTCCGCTAATCACCGTCTTTTCCCCACAGGCTTCATTAAGGACCAAGGGCACAGGCTTGGGTATTAAAGGAAGCTCCTATGAACTCTCAGCATCCGACACCTACAAGGATGCTGTTCGAAAGGCCATGTTTGCACGCTTCACTGAAATAGAGTGAAAAGTAACCCTACTGAACCAGGAAATATTAATATATTGTGGACAAATGATACTGTGAATAGAAAGAGTTGCACAGACGCAAACTGTCATTTCCATCTTCTCCATGTATATAATGGTGTTTTATATAACTAAATATTTTGTCATTCCGAAGTATGTAAATGTAAATGTTGTATAGCGTTTGTACATACGATTATTCAGACCTGCTGAGGTTTTGTTTCTTTGAAAATCTAAAGAATCAACGTGACAAATAAATTTAACCTTTTGTGCTCAACAATACTTGATGTTTTCTCTCTTTACAAAACAAATTGTTACGAGAAAAATAAAATAATACAAAAAAATGTTGATTTCAAGGCACCAATATGCATTGAGAATGTTTCTTTCATGTCTTGGATATATACTGTAGGATCAGAAGTGGAGACTTAATTGTTAATAATGTTTGAGTATCCCTCAGACATTACGGCTTCAGCCTCCGCTATGGTTTTATGTTCCTTAAATCCACCTAGAGTTGTGCTTTAAGAGAATACCACGCTGTAATTGTAGTGACTTGGTCCTCCAGCCTGGAAGGTCTTGTTCTCTGTGCTCTTGTTTCTTTTAATACATCCACAATCCTTAGACTCACGGACAGGCTGGGCTTGTGTGTATAAATGCTCATTTACTTTTGTACCAACATATAGAACAGGCTCATCATACAAACACTGGAAGGATCCGATTCTCTGCTGAATCTCCATCTTTCATCCCCCGCTGGACATGTTGTCCATTATTTCTGCCAGACTCTCTATTGGCTGCCTTCATATCCTCTTTCCTGAGGCTTAATGGCCGACATGTTTTACCACCAGCTCTCTCTTCAGTGGGAATTCCAGTGACTTTGAAGATGCCGAACAGAATCTTTGCTGTTCGTTTTGGGGCATTCCACGTCTCTGCTATTTCTTGGAAGAACTGAGCGCGATAGCTTGAGGATAGACTGTTGTGTTAAGCCACAAAGATACAGTGCAGTAGCTCCTGCCACCTTAATGACTGTGTTCCTAGTTATTTAACTCTGTAATGACAAATGTTCAGAGTGCGGTTGTTTAGTCCGTCATTTCCTTTGGATAGATCATGTAGGTGAATTTAAAGTCATTTGTGGTGCCTTTCTCTGTCACTCTTAACAGTTTGGACCAACATTCAAATTCCAGTGCGAGGTTTCAGTGAAGGATTTAATACAAACTATTAAAGAGCTAATATTTTTTCTCTGTGTGTGTTATGTACATGTCCCTGTTGTATTAACAGGTGTTTTAAAATCATACATTTGTGTTCATTCCTATCACTAGAGGGCAGTGCCAGTTTTGGAAGGAATTTTTAAAGAATGTCCTGATTATGAATTTAGTGACATTTGCTTCCAAAACTCGTATTTTTCATAGTACACGAATGATGTTGAATGTATTTTTATGCTGACAGTAATGTGAGTGCCTGAATTTCTTGTCGGATCAAAATCTTTTCTGCATCTTGCTGTGGTTGTAGTTGTATATCTGTGCAGCTGGTTACATCAGCAGCCTCCTTCACACTGCCTGTTGTCTCACAGTGACATGGTGATGTCCTCACTGCTGCAGGGCGCAGGATGGGGGGGGGGATTAACATCACTAGTTTTGGGTCATAATACAACAGTCAGAATGGTACAGCTTGAGGTTATTTTGAATCATCTCTTGTTTTTCTTGAGGAAATCCTCCCTTTTTCATTTCAGTCAAGATCTCATAGCAGGTGGCAAGAGCTCACCCAGCTCTCCTCTTGACTGAACTAAACCCGTAGTAGCCGAGTGACGGCTTTGATCTGCCTGTTGATTAATACCGCGGCACAAAATGAACTGTGCTCGCTGTCTCACAGGGACACGTGTGAATGCCTACTCAGTTTACAGCATGGCACCGGCTCGGCTTACCGGAATCTGTGTCAGTTGACTAAGCCGTTTTGCGTAACACATTCAGTGACCACACTGAATAAAACTGTGAGAGGATGAGGTTGGCAAATGTACACCATGTTCCAAATGTAAAGAAAAGGTGATATGTATGGGATTTCAGCTTTTTTTAGTCCTAGAAGCAGCCTTCTTTTAAGTTCAACCTTGCTGAACAGGCCTTACATCCCTGCTTTTGTCACACGTTACTGTGCCACACTGGAGCAGGGCAGATAACTTAAGTAATGGCTTTTGCCTCAGCAGGTAGCATAATGTATCGCTTTTTACATTTCACAACTGCAGAGCAACAAATTAAATCTCTCTCTGTAAAACTCAACCTATCAACATTTAAACAGAAAACGTGAAGAAAGATCTGAAACAGCTGAAGTTGCACATAAAGTTTTGCTACAGTTTTCTGTGCACCGAGAGGAAAGAAGGCATTTAATAGAACTAGAGCAACTGCCCCTGATGTAGAGCAAACATGAAATGTTGAAATAGATTGGATGATGTGTTTTGTTTCAACGTGAGGAGCAGTGACGTGGAAAATTGATTTTAAAAAACAAGAACTAAATCATAAGGCAAGCTGAAAGGAAAATGTTGGATGTGACTGTACAAGTATGAGAAGGAGAAGGTTATACAGTCACGACAAAAGAAATTGGACATTTGTGCACAAACATGAGGAATAAATGCATGACAAACAGAAGGACCAACACTGGTAATACTGGTGTCTCATGCAGGCAAGTCGCTTAAAACTCTGGCCAGCTGTCCAAACAGGACGAAACTGAATTCAATAACTGAGGAACTTATGAGCTACATTCATTTAGAAAGAGTTTAGATATGTGATTAAATCTGAGCATTCATAAGATGAGGTATGTCAACTTCATTATTTCAAAAATGTTTGGGATGTTTCTCCCATGGGGCCCTTAAGACGACTTTATGATACCATCTATTTGGGGAGGATAAGTGTGAGTTTGAATGTTATTAACCAACAAAGTTGGTTATATCTAATGATGTTTTTTTTAGTTCATTGATAACATAGCCTGTTTTAAGAATGCACCAGTATTTGGTGGTATTATGCACAAGACAATGTCAAGACAGCAGACACAACACAACAGCAGAATATTTGACATCAGAACTTTTTTGAAACAATTCTGAAATGTAAAAGTTCTAGTTCATGTGTAAGGGACAAATTATTTACATTGCAAGCCAACTAAACCAAACTTTTATCCCAGAATGTGTTTTTCTTCATCGCTGCCATACTTTGTTTCACCCTGACCTTCTTCCCTCTTTGGGCCTCGATGTTTCAGTTCCCTCCTCCTGGAACGGCTATGCTGCTCCTTCAGGGAATTCCTCCTGCAGAGAGGAATAATGCTCGGGACCAGTGGGGGTGTGTGTGTGCGTGTGTGTGCGTGCATGTACAATACAGTGCAGGCTCTTTGATGGCAAAAGAGGAGGATGGGCAGGTGGCCCAAGTATGTTTATGTGTGTAGGAGAGGGGACACTTTGTGAACTTCTTCTGTAAAAACTTTCTCAGATGATTGAAGTCTAGCGAGGATAACAAACATCGTCCCCCTGGTATGACAGATGTCTCCTCTTGATATATGCTTCAGAAACTCCCTGATTACTCTAGCTTACCGAGTCATTATGTAACATTTACTGTTGCTGACAATATGCCGTTTTGTTTTCAACTGATGTGTCCTATTCGGTTCTGTAAAATGAAATTGGACTATATTTTCCTAAGTGTTGCTTTCTGTTGACTAAAGCAGCTTGTAAAACAATCCATCTCCATGTCAAACTAACTCCACTGATGAAGACAGTGTGATATGGTTGAAAGCAAAGAAACAAGTACAATTTGAGTTGGGATTGTTAAACTACATTACATTACAGTCATTTAGCAGACCCTTTTATCCAAAGCGACTTACAATCCAGATTCTATCACATTTCTACACCGTAGGCACAGCTACGGGAGCAATTTTGGGGTTAAGTGTCTTGCTCAAGGACACATCGACATGCGACTAGCGGAGCCGGGGATCGAACCACCGGTCCTCTGATTGAAGGACGGCCCTGCTCTCCACCTATAGCCAACTACAATTTTTCAAGCTTGCATATCAACAGATCCATCTCTAGCACCACTGACCATTGATGAAGACCATGTTATACAGTTGAAAGCTCTGGAAAAAAAGCTAGTAGCTAGTTGGGTTTGTTGTGTCACATCACAGAAAATGATTTACATTTTTTTCTTTTAAATCACTGATTCAAAAGAAACGTGTGTCCATTTGTAAATGTTGAGGGATCAATTATAGGGTTATAAAAAAAATGACTCTCCCCGAATAACCAGGTAAAAATCATAAAGTGAAACCAATGCTGAAAATGTGGAAAAGAAAATAAGCAATTTAATGACTGTTGAGATATTTGATATGGATCATATTCCTCTCATTTTTATTTAATAATAGTATTAATGGAAACAAACCCGATGAGCAGGCATGTCATTTTCTTTAACACCTACAAACTGATTGATGCCTGCAGTCACCAAAGCATGCGCCAAGTATTGTCAGTGTTAGCTGACGTTCACGCAGCGCGACTCTGAGTCACCACCACACTCGATTCACAGGGCTTTAATAAACCTTCACCAAACAGCCTATGGTCCGATACATAAAGCACCATCTCACTGAAACCAGCTCTCGGGTAATTGCATAACCACGTACAGTGGGTACGGAAAGTATTCAGACCCCTTTACATTTTTCACTCTTTGTTTCATTGCAGCCATTTGCTAAAATCAAAAAAAGTTCATTTTATTTCTCATTAATGTACACTCAGCACCCCATCTTGACAGAAAAAAACAGAAATGTAGAAATTCTTGCAAATTTATTAAAAAAGAAAAACTGAAATATCACATGGTCATAAGTATTCAGACCCTTTGCTGTGACACTCATATTTAACTCACATGCTGTCCATTTCTTCTGATCCTCCTTGAGATGGTTCTACTCCTTCATTGGAGTCCAGCTGTGTTTAATTAAACTGATTGGACTTGATTAGGAAAGGCACACACCTGTCTGTATAAGACCTTACAGCTCACAGTGCATGTCAGAGCAAATGAGAATCATGAGGTCGAAGGAACTGCCCAAGGAGCTCAGAGACAGAATTGTGGCAAGGCACAGATCTGGCCAAGGTTGCAAAAGAATTTCTGCAGCACTCAAGGTTCCTAAGAGCACAGTGGCCTCCATAATCCTTAAATGGAAGAAGTTTGGGATGACCAGAACTCTTCCTAGACCTGGCCGTCCAGCCAAACTGAGCAATCGTGGAAGAAGAGCCTTGGTGAGAGAGGTAAAGAAGAACCCAAAGATCACTGTGGCTGAGCTCCAAAGATGCAGTAGGGAGATGGGAGAAAGTTCCACAAAGTCAACTATCACTGCAGCCCTCCACCAGTCGGGGCTTTATGGCAGAGTGGCCCGACGGAAGCCTCTCCTCAGTGCAAGACATATGAAAGCCCGCATAGAGTTTGCCAAAAAACACATGAAGGACTCCCAGACTATGAGAAATAAGATTCTCTGGTCTGATGAGACCAAGATCGAACTTTTTGGCGTTAATTCTAAGCGGTATGTGTGGAGAAAACCAGGCACTGCTCATCACCTGCCCAATACAATCCCAACAGTGAAACATGGTGGTGGCAGCATCATGCTATGGGGGTGTTTTTCAGCTGCAGGGACAGGACGACTGGTTGCAATTGAAGGAAAGATGAATGCGGCCAAGTACAGAGATATCCTGGAAGAAAACCTCTTCCAGAGTGCTCTGGACCTCAGACTGGGCCGAAGGTTCACCTTCCAACAAGACAATGACCCTAAGCACACAGCTAAAATAACAAAGGAGTGGCTTCGGAACAACTCTGTGACCATTCTTGACTGGCCCAGCCAGAGCCCTGACCTAAACCCAATTGAGCATCTCTGGAGAGACCTGAAAATGGCTGTCCACCAACGTTCACCATCCAACCTGACGGAACTGGAGAGGATCTGCAAGGAATAATGGCAGAGGATCCCCAAATCCAGGTGTGAAAAACTTGTTGCATCATTCCCAAGAAGACTCATGGCTGTACTAGCTCAAAAGTGTGCTTCTACTCAATACTGAGCAAAGGGTCTGAATACTTATGACCATGTGATATTTCAGTTTTTCTTTTTTAATAAATTTGCAAAAATTTCTACATTTCTGGTTTTTTTTCTGTCAAGATGGGGTGCTGAGTGTACATTAATGAGAAATAAAATGAACTTTTTTGATTTTAGCAAATGGCTGCAATGAAACAAAGTGAAAAATTTAAAGGGGTCTGAATACTTTCCGTACCCACTGTA
>NW_022282613.1:0-2369 GCF_004355925.1 Anarrhichthys ocellatus
CCCAAGTGAGGGAAACGGGGATGCAATTAAGAGACTTGGGATGTACCTTCAGAGGGCAAAAACAGCAATGACGATTCTACACCGATGGGAGGCAGCAACGCAGTAAACCGTGCCTAGTCTGCCGGAAATGATAAAATGAAGAAGAAGTAGAAGTAGAAGAAGAAGAAGAAGAGGAAGAGGAAGAGGAGAGGAGGAAACGGCGTCAACTAAACATGGCTTCTATGCAGAGATGGGAATGGATGTAACTATTTAACGTTAGTGTTGTAACGTGCCCCAGTGTGCTACTGTACACGACATGGACAACATATATCACCACTCTTCGTCAGAAACACAGCAGCCTGTTGTGTATAATGGCGGCTATCTGGAGAGACCGTACACCGCTAGTAGACCGCCGCCGAGCAGCGCGGCTCATGAACCGGCACAGCCGGACCATACTGCTCCACAATGGACACCTACACGGGGATATGACGGTCTCCCGTACGCATTTGGATGCGGTTTCCCTGCTCCGTCTCTCGGAGGACCCCTGCCATATGGATTTGACCCCTCCGTCCCCCCGCCTCCTTTCGGCTGCCCACCACCTGGACACTTCCCTAACGCGGTGACCGCCGCTCCGATAAACCCATTCAACAGCAGAGGAGCCCCGACCTTTGACACATTTACCCAGCAGTTTCGACCCTGTCCCCAGACTACGCGGTATGAGATGGACCCCAGTCAGAACCAACAGCACGAGTATGAGGACTTCTCTGAGAGTGGAGCTCTGCTCGGCCGCCCGCATGACAGGAGTCCGGCTACAACACCGCGACCTGAGGATGAGGCGGTCCTTCAAAGGAGGCAGGATCTGCAGTGGGTCGGACGTTTCTTACAAGGCAGAGACAAAACTCCCAAGACCCCACAGAGCCAGCAGCAGCGGCTACGCCACAGCTCTGCTCCGGACCCGGGAGAGGCTCTGTACAGGGCCGCTCAGCTCGTCACTCGGCTGGCAGAGTCCTGCGAAGCTCTGAGGAACAACGTGGAGAATGAGTGCATTTGGGCGGACTCGTATTTAATGGCTTTGAATGTGAAGACAAAGCTGCAGGATAAACTCAAAGTCCTCAGTGACGGGGAATGTTTAAACGGGTGGAAAGCTAAACTGTCCCGTGTTGCCAAGAGGAGGGCTCGGCGACTGAGAGCCAGGAAAGAGCTCCAGACGGAGGAGACTCACAGAGAGGAGCGCATCGCTGAGAAAGAGGCCGCCATCAACAAGTGGAGGATGCAGCGGATCCAACAAGTGGAGGAGAAGAAGAAGGTAAACTACATGTGCTAAAGGATTCAAATGTGGATACACATCATGTGTCCACTTGGGGACAGAAGTGTACATCAAACCAAATAAAGTTATTGTGGCTAATGAGTTAACAAATACATGTTTAAACAACTAGCAGACACAGAGCAACATTCGTATTCAGCTGTCATTGATGAATGTATAATTAAAGTCCAACATTCACTCAGGTTTGATCTTTGTCTTCCTCTACAAACAATGGAGGAGGTAGAAGTTAGTCTGCAAAGCATGCATTGACCCCATTATGAGTGTTGACCGATGATGTCTGAGGATTTATATTCAAAATATTATAATATTTTTACTATTGTAAAACCATAGCCCATTCTCAAATGATTACTTGTGTATGTATATCTCTAGTTGAATTACTAATGGATTACTAATGGCTCTACATGTTCTCTTGGGACCAGGAGCGGGAGCTGAAGCTGGCTGCCGACTCTGTTCTCTGTGAGGTGAGGAAGAAGCAGGCGGACGTGAAGAGGATGGGGGACATCCTGAGATCTCTGGAGAAACTGCGCAGACTGAGGAAAGAGGCAGCATCGAGGAAAGGTGAGTTATCAGCCATGCACCTTATTCCCAGTCCCTTTATACCATGTGTGATTTATGGGCGCAACTACAGTTTATAATGGAAGGCACCTGTTACAGTCTCACAGATGCTGGGTCAGTGAAGTTAATAACCAGAGGTCCAGCCCATAATTCACTGGGGCTAGGAATAAGATGATTATGCTTCCTGTTAGGGATGTCAATAATTCATCGTTAACTGGCAATAAGATTTCTGTCAGTTAAACAGTTCAAAAGAAAAATTCAAGATTCAAAAATATAAACTGGAAGGAGAAAAGCCGGTTCATTGTAACTGACTTCCGTCACTTTAATCAGCAGGCTGCAGTGGGCTGCAGGAACCACCGTGGGTCTTGAAGAGTTGTAGCATTTATTCACAGATCAAATAAACTGTACACACACTGTACTGCTATGTTCACAGCTATAATGTTACTACTGACTTCAGACTCGTATCTCTCTCTCTCTCTCTCTCTCTCTCTCTCTCTCTCTCTCTCTCTCT
>NW_022282613.1:2379-7169 GCF_004355925.1 Anarrhichthys ocellatus
CTCTCTCTCTCTCTCTCTCTCTCTCTCTCTCTCTCTCTCTCTCTCTCGTGTTTGTGTGTCACTCGCTAACGTTAGGCCGGGCTAGCAGCACACTAGCAGAAAGCCTGACAGAGCGTGGCATGCAGACACACAGCTGACAACCTACAGCTGAAGTAGTTCATGCGGTGCAGACTTACTTGGGAAGTGGCTGCATGCGTCACGACAATGCACGTAACACCGTGGCTTCTAACTCTCCCAGACGGGTGAAATGGGTACTCCGTTGCCTGTACTGTCCATACACCGCAGCTGGTGTTGCATGATGGGTCCCTCATACCTGGACCGTTAAAATGTAATAAACTGTAGCCTACAGTCTGTAACAGGACCCCATGAAGCCTGTAACAGGACCCCATGAAGCCTGTAACAGGACCCCATGAAGCCTGTAGCCTTCAGTTTGTATCTCTGTGCGTGTCAGGAATCGTCACTGAGCAAGAATGTGACGAGGCGTTCAGCACCAGACTGGAGCAGCTAAGGTGTGTGATGAAGAAGAGGACAGCAGTTTACTCAGCAGAGGAGAAAGCTCTGATGGTGATGCTGGAAGGAGAGCAGGAGGAGGAGAGGAGGAGAGAGCAGGAGAAACGAATGAAGAAGGAGAGGGAGAGACACCTGCAGAGGAAACGCAGAGTGAACGACATGTTGTTTGGAGGTAACAACTCATTAACAGTATGATTGAACCACCGACGTCTTGTCTTTCATGATATTGTAATATGTGATTCATTGTTCCTGTTTGTTTCTCAGAGGATCTTCCTGCTGAGTGTGTTCTGCAGCCCTTCAGAGCATATTACACCCAGACTGAGCGCTCGCTGCACGCTTTACTACAAATCAGGTTCGAGCTTCACTTCACTTTCACGGTCACATAATAAGGTTCATCAAATAGAGTTATGGGCCTTAAAGGGCCACAGGAAATACAGACATGTATATAGAAATGTGTAGGATGAATTATGGATAAAGTTATGTGCAGTGATCACGTCTGTCTGGCTCACATTGATCCTATAAGCGATCATTAGAGACACATTTTCTTTATTTCTTTATTCCTCATACAGCTTTCTTTGGACCACATCAGACCATGACTGAACTATGGACCTTTAATAAAACCTGTCGTGTATCAGACATTGGAATTGGAATGTGAAAAATATTAAAATATCCTAAATAAATAAAACATAAATCAAATTAAACCGCACAATAAATAAAATGGACTCTCTGGCTCTGTTAACATAAAATGCGCAATGTCTGCACAATGTTGAAGTTGACGTGTGTTCAGCCGGCAGGTTGAGCTGTTCACTGAGATGTGACATGTGACCCGAGAAGACCTGACACGGGGTGTTGGATCACATCACTCCCATTCTCTGGAACACAATATCTCAGAAAACTTCTTCAAATTTGGCACAATCGCCCACTTAGACTCACGGTTGAACTGATTAGAATGTGTGGTCAAAGGTCACTGTGGCCTAGAACATATTCAAGAATTCATATGCTCACTATGACAACTTCACACTTGTCTGAGAGGATAAAATGATGAAGTGATGACATTTTGAACAGACATGGATGTAAACTGCAACCTGACAGAACCTCCTCAGTGAAGTAGCTCCTAACTGGCAGAGTTCAGAGACCGTCCTAAAGATAATCTCAGTCCTAACCTTAGACTCCTGCAGAGTGTGATTCACAAAGCTGGAGGTCCAGAAGCCTCCTGAGTCACTGAGAGCTCCTCCCAGTCAGACCGCATCGCTCATCGGCCTCATGTCAGTGTTTCGTAAAGTGTAACGATAGTGTTCTGCAGAAACCACATTTGGCTGCCATTAATGTAAGGGTTATGATAATGAGGATTAAATCTGCTCACAACAAATGGAAACAATCATGTAACAATAGAGATGATGTTTGCTGAATGAAATGATCACAGTAACTTACTACAGCCACACAGTATGCAGAGTATTAAGTTATTGATCAAATTCAATAAAAAACAAAAGTCTAAACATGCAGAAAGTGTTTCCTGTCTGAGCTCTAACAGTTGGAGTGTGGATACAAACTTGTGATCAAACATCCGATCAGTGTTGAGAGATGATATATTAATATATGAAGTTTTTATGACCACGACTCGTTGCTTCTTCTTCTTGTGCTTTAATGGCACCAACTGCAGAATCGGCTCCTCCAGCTGTTGATCTCCACTCACCGACATATTCACACAGCAGTAATGGAAACGGGCATTTGTTCAGTTTCTTTGGGTCATTGTGGAACATTTGAGCTGCATTGGGACGGAGCCCTGACCAACAGTGAGCAGCATGATTAATATCAGCAGCTGGAGTTCAGTCGTGACATCATGTTGTTGTTGTAGTGACCTTTAGGATGACATCGTAACTTGTTGGGACTGTATTCTGTTTTCTTTTAGGAGACAGTGGGATGTGTTTGTGGTTCCAGCGGATCATCCTGACGGTTCTCGGGTTCCTCAGAGCTGGATCCTGCCAGATGCCCCGTCAGACCAGGTCTGGGCCTCCGCTCTGCACTCCGCTGACACGGAGTGAGACGGACTCGCGCGTCCTGTCACCCACTGCCTCACATCCAGCTCCATGAAGCCTAACCTGCAGACTGCAGCTGTCTGTGGAAGGACCAGCAGAGGAAGACATGTGAACACAACGTTAATCATGGATTTAGAAGTTGTTTGTTCCAAACAGCTCTGTTAACTTGATCAGGATAATGAGATGATGAACACTGAGTCAATAACAAAAAGCACATTTCTTTGAATCAGTCTGTTCCTCCAGAGCTCTCCCAGAAACCAACCTTCTGTCCACAGCGTTTATGTTGTTTGATGACATGAAAAGGCTTCACAGTGATACATAATCTCAATAAGTTAACTAACAGCTTCGCTTCTTTTTATTTTTGTAAAGTTTACTTTGCGTTTGTTTTTATTCATTTTAAATGTCATACTGACTGATAATAATACATTTAATATCCACCAATGAGTTTCTATTTCTGGATCTTTTTTCATGTTGATTCAGTGAAACTGTCTCAGACTGAACCTTCATTAGACCAGGAAGTCACCAGAATCATCACAAGTCATGAATGTCCTCAACAGATGGACAGGAAGCAGTTTATTGGTGATCAAAGTGTTAATCTCATTCTGTGTGTTTATCATACAGTAGAACCTAAAGTTGTTTCTGGCATCTTCACACAATAATAAAAGAGTAATCACAGATTGTTGTGGAAGTCTTAAAGATTAGAGTGTTTGTGTCCAGCAAGCCTTACGTCACGTGTTTACTGGATCCTTCTGTAATCAGCTTTCTGTAGCGCTAGAGTACCGTCTGACGGCAGGCTTTTACTCTTTGTTGACGTCCTCTGTGCTGCGACTGTGTGGATGGTTCATCAGCTGGAGAAGGTTACTGTGAGTCACTAGATTACTGCTCTAGTGTCAGTCTGAGCTTCTCTCTCACACACACCTGAGAGGACACCGACAGTCCGACAGCAGCTCCAAGACAACACAGGTGAGATGACATTTGTTTTACTAGAACATTCAAATTCAGTTTAAATAAGCAAATGAAGTACTGTACACAGGTTATGTAAGATAAGGCTGTTATATACAAGTAGTTACTTGTATATAACTAGTATATATATATAACTAGTATATATACTAGAATGCCACCCATCCATACTATCACTGCTACAATCTATTCATTGATTTAAGATGGAGATGATTACAAAATGATTGCAGCCAGTAAGGTGAAAGATAAATGCATAAAACATCAAACTTTGGCCTTTTTACATTTTAAGAAGTGATTTAAAAGATACTGCTCCTGCAGCCTTTGATCTTCTTTGAAGATCATTTTAGGATGTTCACTCTTGTTGAAGTTCAGAATACTTTTTGTTTTGGAGTACATGTTGTCTTCTACCTATTAGTTTATTGCAGGTCTTACAGTATAGAGATGGGGACAGAGGAGAAGAATAACCAGTTTGTGTTGTGCAGGATGAACAGGTCCTCAGTAAAGTTGCACTGGTCTTAAACTGGTCTGCGTGGAAGTGGTCACATATGTTTCATGTTGTTTCTCCAGTAGCATTAGCATGCTTCTGTTTAGCACGTCAGAGACAACACGAGGAGCTTACGGAGCACCTGTCCTCTCTGCTGCTGTAAATCGTGGACCATCTTGTCCGTTGGTGTTTCTGGAGCAAATGTCTGATTAGCCTTCACAGGACAGAGGGACATACAGTATATCATACTGTATATGCCTGAAGGTTTACTCACAGGCATGATGAGTCTTTTCCTGCACACAATCCACTCTTCATTGTGTAACATACTCAACCAATTTAGAAAGGCGGAGGTGTGAGCAGACAGGTTTCCTGGGAATCTGATTTAGCTTTCAGCTTTTCTCAGATCTGAACCGCACAGTGAGCAGAAAGTCAAATGTACCTGCTGTCGTGTCTGACCACGAGCGTATTCATTCTGTTACTGTCTGCAATGCTGACATCCAGTCCATCAAACGCATAACCGCTCTCACACTCTCAGTAGCCAGTCTGACAACTTCTGTCTTTGCAGACTTCTATGACTGTCCCTGTGCAGACCAGTGATGGTTATTTAACTGTGAAAGATACAAATCCAATATTTCTTAAAAAAAAAAAGCGAAAATTGTTATAGAGTATTCACCCAAAAATGTATACATCTTGCACCTACAAGGATGAATTAAATCTAAGGTTAGTTCTAATCCGAGTGTAGCAATAGGTTTAAAATAAAGTTTAATCAATATGAGATGCTTGCTTACCCAAATGAATTA
>NW_022282614.1:0-7169 GCF_004355925.1 Anarrhichthys ocellatus
GTTTATCTATTCCCTCATTGACTAGAAACTCTGCTAAAGCCTTTACACATCATCTCGCCTCAAACGCCATAATTAAAAAGCGCGACACTGCCACCTACTGATCAACACGTTGTTGTTTTTACATCACAACGATGCAGCGTCACGTGATTTTACTTCCGCAACTCATGATACCACACCATTCAGAAGAGCACAATGTACTCAGGGAAGTAAGAACTGTAGCTGACTGTGACCAACTAAATAACATTGCTTGAAAAGCTGCATTCATTTAATGCAACACGTACACCGGCAGCACGGCTCGAGTGAGGATTCATCATGTCTCTGCTCCGATTCGGAAGCATGCTGCTGTTGTTGCTGCTGTTTGGACATTCAGTAAGTACCTCTGACTTTTTAAAGGGTTTTATACCCTGTTGTCTGCCACAACATTTCAAAACAAAGGATTGGGACTTGGTCTCAAATTCATTGGTTTTTTTTTTAATACACTGAGACACACGACATGAATCTCAATGTGAGTTAATACTTTTTGATATTTTTGGGCTAAAGGCATGTTCACAGTAAAGTTGGATTAAATCAGGCTCATATTGTCTTGTCAGCTCAGTAAAAAAAAATACATTGTTTTTCTTTTATGTCTGTAAAGTGAGATGTTAGCCCTGCACCATACAAAACATTACACTTTAATCACATGATGGAACACAATATAAACTGACTCATTGTGAGTTAAATTATGATGTGTTGACCTGCAGCTCGGGGCACCTGGTTCATTCAGCGTGGATTACCAGAAGGACTGCTTTCGGAAAGATGGGGAGGAGTTTCGATACATATCAGGAAGCATCCATTACAGCCGGATCCCCCGGGTCTACTGGAAGGACCGGCTGCTCAAGATGTACATGGCAGGGCTGAATGCCATCCAGATGTACGTTTACTTCATGTCTCACTGTCTTACTGCGTCACTCTAACTTTGGTTTGTTGTTGCAATCACAGGCTGTTGTTGTGACTGTGCCATGTTTCAACAGAGAAATCAGTTCACATCACTGTTGGCTCTTTTAATGTTTGCATGTGGTTGTGCTGCAGTCATTCTACAAAATGGCATAATTTGTCAGCAGTCACATGTGCTGTAGTGTAGTAGCCACAGAAAATGATTATGTATCGATCCTGAATGTCGATTAATCGTTAAAAATATTTTTCTTTGAAATAAATGCAATAATTCTCTGGCCTTAGAGAAATGTGAATACAATTTCTAACTTTTATGATTGTTAACTAAATATCTTTGGGATTTGGATTGCTGATCGGACAAAGAAAGACAAATTGTTTATTTGAGAAAATAATTGAAAGGTTGATTGATGATGATGTTTGTTGCAGCTGTAATGAAGCGACATCATTAAACATAAGTATGTGTGTTTGGATAATATTGACACTTTATTCACGTTGAAGGTACATCCCCTGGAGCTACCACGAGGAGTTTCCGGACCGGTACGATTTTAGTGGAGACAAGGATCTTGAATATTTCCTTCAACTGGCCCAAGACATAGGTTTAGTGGTCATCCTTCGTGCTGGACCCTACATATGTGCAGAGTGGGACATGGTGAGTGCCGGATGTCAGTAAACACATTTTGAGTTTTTGACGGTATTAAGAGACCATTCAAGAAGAAAGAAATACAGAACACATTAGACTCTTCAGTATTTCCATCTTATGCTACTTTATACTTCTAGTTCAACACATTTCAGAGGAAAATATTGTACTTTTTACACAACTACATTTATTTGACAGCTGTAGTTACCAATAACTTTTCAGATAAAGAGTATACACACAAACCATCTGATCAACTTCTCACATATGATGCATTTACCCAACAGTAAATAAAGTAAAATCATAAGAAGATCTCTCTGAGCCGTGACTTGTCATTAAGGAATGATGGTGGGTCCCACAGCCAGACCAGCTGACAACCATTGTCCTCCATGAGCGCAGAAAATATTATATTTTCCTGAATATAAGCTTCTGCATTTTCCAAATGCTCTAGTACTATTCAAACGTATTGTAAGTCTTGTGCCGAACGGTATGTACATTTAATACGTACATAGTTACAGCCTTAGAAATTAATAATAACTGTGGCGCCATCATGTGGTTATAAGGAGGTATTTCAGCTGCAGGACAACAGTGAAGGCCTAGGTATAAAATGCACGGCCCGCCACTGTAATTAAGGTACTATGCAGTTTATGTCAGCTTAATAATGAAAGTGTGACATGTAGATATGTCGTGTGTATGTTGCACATGCAGTATCATTTTCCTTCCAGCTCAAAGATGTCGGGACAACCTTCTAAATATATATTTTGGTTTGAATGTTTTGCTGTTTGCTGTTCCTACTAATTATATGTTCATAAGCGGTAACCAAAGGCCAATATTTAGTCGATAATATCTCAAAAATGTTGCCAATTTCTAACTGGAAACCCTTACTGTACAGACGTGATCTTTTAAGCGGCTAATACCTTTCTACTTCTACTAGTAAAATGATGACAATACTTCCCCAATACATTGTCATCTCTTTGATTTATACTGAGGGATGGTACAGTATACCTATGTTTATGGTCATAGGTTTATTGTTCAGTTTTTATATATATTTGGGGATGTTTTAAGGTTTGTTCTCCAGTATGAGAGCTAATCAACACTGAAATCTGTTGTAGCCAATGTAAACTTTTTATTGTCACTTAAAGTGTACAGAGGGTGTTTGATATTTAAAACATAGATTATAAGTGTGTTATCACTTTAAATTGCACTTACACTAGATGAGGTTATCCGTTATGGTTGGTAGGCCATTTAAATTGCACCAAAAGCCTTTTGCCATCGTTTGTGTTATTCTGTCAACCAGGGGGGGCTCCCTGCCTGGCTTCTCAAGAAGAAAGACATTGTGCTGCGGTCCTCAGATCCAGGTGAGAATCAAAGAAAAACAGGATGAATGCTGATATATATATATATATACATACACACACACACACACGTATGTATGTATGTATGTCATGGTTGCATGCAGCAGTACATACAACACTATAATGATTTGCTTTGTGTCAGATTACATCAAAGCAGTAGATAAGTGGATGGGGAAGCTACTGCCAATGATGAAGCCTTTTCTCTATCAGAACGGTGGTCCTATCATCACTGTACAGGTGAGTCTTACGCGCATTACGTTTCATTTCAGAACTTGATTCCATAAGAAAAATAACATTTCCCTCCTGCTGTGGCTGTGTCTGGTAGGTGGAGAATGAATACGGTAGTTATTTCGCCTGTGACTACAACTACATGCGCCACCTGACTCAGCTGTTCCGGTCTCACCTTGGTGAGGAGGTGGTGCTCTTTACCACAGATGGAGCTGGGCTCAGCTACCTCAAATGTGGCTCAATACAAGGTCTCTACGCTACTGTTGACTTTGGGCCAGGTAGGTGTCGGGAGTCTAGTCAGTGCAATGCAATTTACAGCAAACATTGACTGTTGGTTAAAGGTTCAGTTATGTATTTCATTTCATTTCATGTTTATTTGGTAGGGACAAATACAATACACATGTTTTCAATGCAATGTATACCAGCATTCTTGGCTACTGCTAATAACCCTAGAAGGGCCTGTAAATATTTAAAGAATTAAACTATGTGGTACAATATGTTGTCCTTAAAGAAACATACTGATACATTGACCACAGAAACTTGATTGATTGACTGACTGTTCATCTTAACATTTAGTTAAGTCTTTTGATCTTAAGTGTCAAACACTGGGCTACAGCTTCCAGATGCTGTGACAATATGTCTGACACTGCAGTAGCAGTATTGTAAAAGCAATTTGAGATTAGATGCATTACATGAGGATTTACAGTACTTTAATAATTTTCTTCTTTTTATGTCATATGTTGGATTAATCAGCAGTCATGAGGAAGTCGCACAAATAGCTTTTTTTACCCATCAGCTTATCTTTGCGTTTTCATCCTGTTAGGTGAGAATGTAAACGCTGCCTTTGCTGCACAGAGACACGCTGAACCTCATGGACCTTTGGCAAGTATTTCCCCCGAAACAGTATGTGATTTCAAAACCACACTGCATTTTCTCTCAGGCACTCATGAGGTTTTCTGCTGTATGAACAGGTGAACTCTGAATTGTACACTGGCTGGCTGGACCACTGGGGGTCACGTCACTCTGTTGTGTCGTCTGCCATAGTGGCAAAGTCCCTCAACGAGATCCTTGCCCTGGGAGCAAATGTCAACATGTGAGTCTTCAGATTTAATGACACACTGAAGGCATATACAATTACACAAAATATATTAATATCATGGTGACTCTACGGCCACCATCATAATATGTAACTCGAGTTACTTTTCGAGTTATTTGAATCTATTTGTGCTTTTATTGTTGTCTACATTTCACTTTAATTTCTCTCCCCACAGGTACATGTTCATAGGGGGAACAACCTTTGGATACTGGAATGGTGAGTGCACTTTAACAGACTAGTTTGATGAGAAGACATGATCATTTCAAGTGACTTACAGCTAAGCCACTTGGGTCTTTTCTGTTTTTGGAATGATTAACTTCAGAATCAGAATTGTTTATTGCCAAGTACGTTACACATACAAGGAATTTGGCTCGGTGATTGGTGCATCACAGTAAACACAGTGCAATAGTATATACAAATAAGAGTATGTTAAAACCTTTCTATGTTTATTAATAGAGAAAAGATGTGCAAAGTTGTGTAACAGCCTCTGATTGCCTCTCGATATCTCAGGTGCAAACGATCCATACGCCTCGCAGCCCACAAGCTACGACTACGACTCCCCGCTCACGGAAGCAGGAGACCTGACGGAGAAATACTTTGCAATTAGAGAGGTGATCAAAATGGTGAGAACACTGGTGCAGGCCTCTAATTTTTCTGAAGTATTCCTTCAGCTGTTTTGCGTAAAATTGAATGGCATTATTAAATTGTCACATCCACAAGTGTTACATTTGTATTTTTGGAGTATATTTCATCTGGAAGAACATGTGTATTTTTTCACAACAGTACCGTAAGATACCTGCGGGACCAATACCGCCCACAACTCCAAAGTACGCATATGGGACTGTTGGGATGAAAAAGGTAAGCAGGCAGTGGACACTGTTTCCATTGAAAGACTTTTTGTCACACAATTTAAAACATGAAGAATAAATTATAAAAAGCAACCCTGTGTCACCACAGCTCCAGGTGCTATCAGATGCTTTAGAAACACTGTCTTTCTCCGGCCCCATCAAAAGCAAATATCCTCAGACTTTCATTGAACTGAACCAGGTATCCTTTAATGCTTTTCTCTTTTATGTAGTGAAAAACCAACAATATTTTTTCCACCTGATTTTAACTTTTTTAGCTGTTGATTTGTCTAAAATGTATCTCTTTCCTGTTTGTCCTTTAGGCCTTTGGTTATGTGCTCTACAGGACCACTCTGCCTGTTAACTGCAACACATCAACTCCGCTGTCATCTCCACTGAACGGCGTCCACGATAGAGCGTATGTGTCAGTGGATGGGGTGAGTCTGGTTGTTTCTTATCAGAAGTTACACGCAGGTCCACGCTCATGCCTTTTGTTGTCTTTGCTCATCACCAGATGAGTTAAACTATACTGCATTGGTACAATTTGAAATGCGTCAATAGTGTCTCATTCGACTAATTTTAGATTAGCAGCAGTTCTTGTACGGTCGCATGTTTTAAGACGACATTGACCTCTTGAGAACTTGAGCTTCTTTTGTATAAATGTAAAACAAATAGCATGGTAAGATAGATAGATACTGGTATAGAAAAATCTAAACATGATGCCCAGTTCTCGTTGAAAATGTACCAAACTCTGATTATTTCTGATTTAATCATGCTGATTTCTTCTCAAGGTGGCTGTGGGGATTCTTGAAAGGAACAAAGTCATAACTGTCAATGTGACTGGGAAAGCTGGCAGTCAGGTGGACATACTGGTGGAGAATATGGGTCGAATCAACTACGGAAAAAACATTAACGACTTTAAGGTTTATTTCCAGCTACATTTTCAAGATACTATGTGTGCTTTAACGTATAAATGTCACAACGCTTTACTTGATTTCATTTTGCAGGTTTTACAAGCCTTAAAAACTTAATATTAGATTTAACTGCAACAAAATTCTGTTTTGTATTTCAATTTCACACTTTCTGTGAAGTAAAACTTCTGAACAGTTTCCAAAACTGGGATGTCGGTGTGAATTCTCAGCTCCTCCCGTCTGTTTTTTTTGTACTGCGCAGGGCCTGGTGTCCAACCTGACTCTAGGGAAGGATACACTCACTGGCTGGACCATGTACAGCCTGAACATCGATGAAGCGATCAATCGGGGTCTTCTCGGTGAAACGAAACCAACAGACCCACCTAAGCCTCCTGCTCTCTCCCTGCCAACCTTCTACGAGGGAAGCTTCATTATTCCTGCCGGCATCCCAGACCTTCCCCAGGACACCTACATCAAGCTGCCCAAATGGAGGAAGGCATGTCACCCAAGCGTTTTTTGATTTAGTTAGAATTGAAGCCACTTTGCCCTTTAAAAAGATAAAATAAGAACAATGTCAATTGAGCATCTTAAATAACCCTGATTGTTCGTAGTAACATTTTTAATGACTCCAGGGTCATATGCGCTCAAAATTTTTTTTTTAATTATTTGTTGATAAGACAACTGAAAAAAAAATAATCGCCAACAATTTTGATAATGGATTCATCGTTTAAGTCAAAAGTTAAAATGTGGCAGAACTAATAAAATTCATGCTGTTTGAGTGTATCTTGTCAAGATATTCTCTAGCATGGGCTCAATCAAATGATCGCAATGCTAATACTGTCGACGAATTACTCAGTTCTGTCATTTTCTTTTCAGGGACAAGTTTGGATTAACGGCTTCAACTTGGGACGTTACTGGCCAGCCCGAGGGCCTCAGGTGACACTTTTTGTCCCTGCCAACATCCTCAGCACAGCTGCACCCAACAATGTGACTGTCCTGGAGCTGGAAGAGGCTCCCTGCAGCTCAGGGCCATGCAGTGTGGAGTTTACTGCCACCCCCATCCTGAATGCAACAGTCCAGTCTGACTGCAAACGGCAAAGGAGGCTCTTCATTAAAGATGATTTGTTGTGATAATAAGGGAACTCACTTTTGCACAAAAGGAATCAATTT
>NW_022282615.1:0-7169 GCF_004355925.1 Anarrhichthys ocellatus
GTTTATCTATTCCCTCATTGACTAGAAACTCTGCTAAAGCCTTTACACATCATCTCGCCTCAAACGCCATAATTAAAAAGCGCGACACTGCCACCTACTGATCAACACGTTGTTGTTTTTACATCACAACGATGCAGCGTCACGTGATTTTACTTCCGCAACTCATGATACCACACCATTCAGAAGAGCACAATGTACTCAGGGAAGTAAGAACTGTAGCTGACTGTGACCAACTAAATAACATTGCTTGAAAAGCTGCATTCATTTAATGCAACACGTACACCGGCAGCACGGCTCGAGTGAGGATTCATCATGTCTCTGCTCCGATTCGGAAGCATGCTGCTGTTGTTGCTGCTGTTTGGACATTCAGTAAGTACCTCTGACTTTTTAAAGGGTTTTATACCCTGTTGTCTGCCACAACATTTCAAAACAAAGGATTGGGACTTGGTCTCAAATTCATTGGTTTTTTTTTTAATACACTGAGACACACGACATGAATCTCAATGTGAGTTAATACTTTTTGATATTTTTGGGCTAAAGGCATGTTCACAGTAAAGTTGGATTAAATCAGGCTCATATTGTCTTGTCAGCTCAGTAAAAAAAAATACATTGTTTTTCTTTTATGTCTGTAAAGTGAGATGTTAGCCCTGCACCATACAAAACATTACACTTTAATCACATGATGGAACACAATATAAACTGACTCATTGTGAGTTAAATTATGATGTGTTGACCTGCAGCTCGGGGCACCTGGTTCATTCAGCGTGGATTACCAGAAGGACTGCTTTCGGAAAGATGGGGAGGAGTTTCGATACATATCAGGAAGCATCCATTACAGCCGGATCCCCCGGGTCTACTGGAAGGACCGGCTGCTCAAGATGTACATGGCAGGGCTGAATGCCATCCAGATGTACGTTTACTTCATGTCTCACTGTCTTACTGCGTCACTCTAACTTTGGTTTGTTGTTGCAATCACAGGCTGTTGTTGTGACTGTGCCATGTTTCAACAGAGAAATCAGTTCACATCACTGTTGGCTCTTTTAATGTTTGCATGTGGTTGTGCTGCAGTCATTCTACAAAATGGCATAATTTGTCAGCAGTCACATGTGCTGTAGTGTAGTAGCCACAGAAAATGATTATGTATCGATCCTGAATGTCGATTAATCGTTAAAAATATTTTTCTTTGAAATAAATGCAATAATTCTCTGGCCTTAGAGAAATGTGAATACAATTTCTAACTTTTATGATTGTTAACTAAATATCTTTGGGATTTGGATTGCTGATCGGACAAAGAAAGACAAATTGTTTATTTGAGAAAATAATTGAAAGGTTGATTGATGATGATGTTTGTTGCAGCTGTAATGAAGCGACATCATTAAACATAAGTATGTGTGTTTGGATAATATTGACACTTTATTCACGTTGAAGGTACATCCCCTGGAGCTACCACGAGGAGTTTCCGGACCGGTACGATTTTAGTGGAGACAAGGATCTTGAATATTTCCTTCAACTGGCCCAAGACATAGGTTTAGTGGTCATCCTTCGTGCTGGACCCTACATATGTGCAGAGTGGGACATGGTGAGTGCCGGATGTCAGTAAACACATTTTGAGTTTTTGACGGTATTAAGAGACCATTCAAGAAGAAAGAAATACAGAACACATTAGACTCTTCAGTATTTCCATCTTATGCTACTTTATACTTCTAGTTCAACACATTTCAGAGGAAAATATTGTACTTTTTACACAACTACATTTATTTGACAGCTGTAGTTACCAATAACTTTTCAGATAAAGAGTATACACACAAACCATCTGATCAACTTCTCACATATGATGCATTTACCCAACAGTAAATAAAGTAAAATCATAAGAAGATCTCTCTGAGCCGTGACTTGTCATTAAGGAATGATGGTGGGTCCCACAGCCAGACCAGCTGACAACCATTGTCCTCCATGAGCGCAGAAAATATTATATTTTCCTGAATATAAGCTTCTGCATTTTCCAAATGCTCTAGTACTATTCAAACGTATTGTAAGTCTTGTGCCGAACGGTATGTACATTTAATACGTACATAGTTACAGCCTTAGAAATTAATAATAACTGTGGCGCCATCATGTGGTTATAAGGAGGTATTTCAGCTGCAGGACAACAGTGAAGGCCTAGGTATAAAATGCACGGCCCGCCACTGTAATTAAGGTACTATGCAGTTTATGTCAGCTTAATAATGAAAGTGTGACATGTAGATATGTCGTGTGTATGTTGCACATGCAGTATCATTTTCCTTCCAGCTCAAAGATGTCGGGACAACCTTCTAAATATATATTTTGGTTTGAATGTTTTGCTGTTTGCTGTTCCTACTAATTATATGTTCATAAGCGGTAACCAAAGGCCAATATTTAGTCGATAATATCTCAAAAATGTTGCCAATTTCTAACTGGAAACCCTTACTGTACAGACGTGATCTTTTAAGCGGCTAATACCTTTCTACTTCTACTAGTAAAATGATGACAATACTTCCCCAATACATTGTCATCTCTTTGATTTATACTGAGGGATGGTACAGTATACCTATGTTTATGGTCATAGGTTTATTGTTCAGTTTTTATATATATTTGGGGATGTTTTAAGGTTTGTTCTCCAGTATGAGAGCTAATCAACACTGAAATCTGTTGTAGCCAATGTAAACTTTTTATTGTCACTTAAAGTGTACAGAGGGTGTTTGATATTTAAAACATAGATTATAAGTGTGTTATCACTTTAAATTGCACTTACACTAGATGAGGTTATCCGTTATGGTTGGTAGGCCATTTAAATTGCACCAAAAGCCTTTTGCCATCGTTTGTGTTATTCTGTCAACCAGGGGGGGCTCCCTGCCTGGCTTCTCAAGAAGAAAGACATTGTGCTGCGGTCCTCAGATCCAGGTGAGAATCAAAGAAAAACAGGATGAATGCTGATATATATATATATATACATACACACACACACACACGTATGTATGTATGTATGTCATGGTTGCATGCAGCAGTACATACAACACTATAATGATTTGCTTTGTGTCAGATTACATCAAAGCAGTAGATAAGTGGATGGGGAAGCTACTGCCAATGATGAAGCCTTTTCTCTATCAGAACGGTGGTCCTATCATCACTGTACAGGTGAGTCTTACGCGCATTACGTTTCATTTCAGAACTTGATTCCATAAGAAAAATAACATTTCCCTCCTGCTGTGGCTGTGTCTGGTAGGTGGAGAATGAATACGGTAGTTATTTCGCCTGTGACTACAACTACATGCGCCACCTGACTCAGCTGTTCCGGTCTCACCTTGGTGAGGAGGTGGTGCTCTTTACCACAGATGGAGCTGGGCTCAGCTACCTCAAATGTGGCTCAATACAAGGTCTCTACGCTACTGTTGACTTTGGGCCAGGTAGGTGTCGGGAGTCTAGTCAGTGCAATGCAATTTACAGCAAACATTGACTGTTGGTTAAAGGTTCAGTTATGTATTTCATTTCATTTCATGTTTATTTGGTAGGGACAAATACAATACACATGTTTTCAATGCAATGTATACCAGCATTCTTGGCTACTGCTAATAACCCTAGAAGGGCCTGTAAATATTTAAAGAATTAAACTATGTGGTACAATATGTTGTCCTTAAAGAAACATACTGATACATTGACCACAGAAACTTGATTGATTGACTGACTGTTCATCTTAACATTTAGTTAAGTCTTTTGATCTTAAGTGTCAAACACTGGGCTACAGCTTCCAGATGCTGTGACAATATGTCTGACACTGCAGTAGCAGTATTGTAAAAGCAATTTGAGATTAGATGCATTACATGAGGATTTACAGTACTTTAATAATTTTCTTCTTTTTATGTCATATGTTGGATTAATCAGCAGTCATGAGGAAGTCGCACAAATAGCTTTTTTTACCCATCAGCTTATCTTTGCGTTTTCATCCTGTTAGGTGAGAATGTAAACGCTGCCTTTGCTGCACAGAGACACGCTGAACCTCATGGACCTTTGGCAAGTATTTCCCCCGAAACAGTATGTGATTTCAAAACCACACTGCATTTTCTCTCAGGCACTCATGAGGTTTTCTGCTGTATGAACAGGTGAACTCTGAATTGTACACTGGCTGGCTGGACCACTGGGGGTCACGTCACTCTGTTGTGTCGTCTGCCATAGTGGCAAAGTCCCTCAACGAGATCCTTGCCCTGGGAGCAAATGTCAACATGTGAGTCTTCAGATTTAATGACACACTGAAGGCATATACAATTACACAAAATATATTAATATCATGGTGACTCTACGGCCACCATCATAATATGTAACTCGAGTTACTTTTCGAGTTATTTGAATCTATTTGTGCTTTTATTGTTGTCTACATTTCACTTTAATTTCTCTCCCCACAGGTACATGTTCATAGGGGGAACAACCTTTGGATACTGGAATGGTGAGTGCACTTTAACAGACTAGTTTGATGAGAAGACATGATCATTTCAAGTGACTTACAGCTAAGCCACTTGGGTCTTTTCTGTTTTTGGAATGATTAACTTCAGAATCAGAATTGTTTATTGCCAAGTACGTTACACATACAAGGAATTTGGCTCGGTGATTGGTGCATCACAGTAAACACAGTGCAATAGTATATACAAATAAGAGTATGTTAAAACCTTTCTATGTTTATTAATAGAGAAAAGATGTGCAAAGTTGTGTAACAGCCTCTGATTGCCTCTCGATATCTCAGGTGCAAACGATCCATACGCCTCGCAGCCCACAAGCTACGACTACGACTCCCCGCTCACGGAAGCAGGAGACCTGACGGAGAAATACTTTGCAATTAGAGAGGTGATCAAAATGGTGAGAACACTGGTGCAGGCCTCTAATTTTTCTGAAGTATTCCTTCAGCTGTTTTGCGTAAAATTGAATGGCATTATTAAATTGTCACATCCACAAGTGTTACATTTGTATTTTTGGAGTATATTTCATCTGGAAGAACATGTGTATTTTTTCACAACAGTACCGTAAGATACCTGCGGGACCAATACCGCCCACAACTCCAAAGTACGCATATGGGACTGTTGGGATGAAAAAGGTAAGCAGGCAGTGGACACTGTTTCCATTGAAAGACTTTTTGTCACACAATTTAAAACATGAAGAATAAATTATAAAAAGCAACCCTGTGTCACCACAGCTCCAGGTGCTATCAGATGCTTTAGAAACACTGTCTTTCTCCGGCCCCATCAAAAGCAAATATCCTCAGACTTTCATTGAACTGAACCAGGTATCCTTTAATGCTTTTCTCTTTTATGTAGTGAAAAACCAACAATATTTTTTCCACCTGATTTTAACTTTTTTAGCTGTTGATTTGTCTAAAATGTATCTCTTTCCTGTTTGTCCTTTAGGCCTTTGGTTATGTGCTCTACAGGACCACTCTGCCTGTTAACTGCAACACATCAACTCCGCTGTCATCTCCACTGAACGGCGTCCACGATAGAGCGTATGTGTCAGTGGACGGGGTGAGTCTGGTTGTTTCTTATCAGAAGTTACACGCAGGTCCACGCTCATGCCTTTTGTTGTCTTTGCTCATCACCAGATGAGTTAAACTATACTGCATTGGTACAATTTGAAATGCGTCAATAGTGTCTCATTCGACTAATTTTAGATTAGCAGCAGTTCTTGTACGGTCGCATGTTTTAAGACGACATTGACCTCTTGAGAACTTGAGCTTCTTTTGTATAAATGTAAAACAAATAGCATGGTAAGATAGATAGATACTGGTATAGAAAAATCTAAACATGATGCCCAGTTCTCGTTGAAAATGTACCAAACTCTGATTATTTCTGATTTAATCATGCTGATTTCTTCTCAAGGTGGCTGTGGGGATTCTTGAAAGGAACAAAGTCATAACTGTCAATGTGACTGGGAAAGCTGGCAGTCAGGTGGACATACTGGTGGAGAATATGGGTCGAATCAACTACGGAAAAAACATTAACGACTTTAAGGTTTATTTCCAGCTACATTTTCAAGATACTATGTGTGCTTTAACGTATAAATGTCACAACGCTTTACTTGATTTCATTTTGCAGGTTTTACAAGCCTTAAAAACTTAATATTAGATTTAACTGCAACAAAATTCTGTTTTGTATTTCAATTTCACACTTTCTGTGAAGTAAAACTTCTGAACAGTTTCCAAAACTGGGATGTCGGTGTGAATTCTCAGCTCCTCCCGTCTGTTTTTTTTGTACTGCGCAGGGCCTGGTGTCCAACCTGACTCTAGGGAAGGATACACTCACTGGCTGGACCATGTACAGCCTGAACATCGATGAAGCGATCAATCGGGGTCTTCTCGGTGAAACGAAACCAACAGACCCACCTAAGCCTCCTGCTCTCTCCCTGCCAACCTTCTACGAGGGAAGCTTCATTATTCCTGCCGGCATCCCAGACCTTCCCCAGGACACCTACATCAAGCTGCCCAAATGGAGGAAGGCATGTCACCCAAGCGTTTTTTGATTTAGTTAGAATTGAAGCCACTTTGCCCTTTAAAAAGATAAAATAAGAACAATGTCAATTGAGCATCTTAAATAACCCTGATTGTTCGTAGTAACATTTTTAATGACTCCAGGGTCATATGCGCTCAAAATTTTTTTTTTAATTATTTGTTGATAAGACAACTGAAAAAAAAATAATCGCCAACAATTTTGATAATGGATTCATCGTTTAAGTCAAAAGTTAAAATGTGGCAGAACTAATAAAATTCATGCTGTTTGAGTGTATCTTGTCAAGATATTCTCTAGCATGGGCTCAATCAAATGATCGCAATGCTAATACTGTCGACGAATTACTCAGTTCTGTCATTTTCTTTTCAGGGACAAGTTTGGATTAACGGCTTCAACTTGGGACGTTACTGGCCAGCCCGAGGGCCTCAGGTGACACTTTTTGTCCCTGCCAACATCCTCAGCACAGCTGCACCCAACAATGTGACTGTCCTGGAGCTGGAAGAGGCTCCCTGCAGCTCAGGGCCATGCAGTGTGGAGTTTACTGCCACCCCCATCCTGAATGCAACAGTCCAGTCTGACTGCAAACGGCAAAGGAGGCTCTTCATTAAAGATGATTTGTTGTGATAATAAGGGAACTCACTTTTGCACAAAAGGAATCAATTT
>NW_022282616.1:0-1087 GCF_004355925.1 Anarrhichthys ocellatus
AGCAGCTCTTACATTCACCAAACTTCACTCGTTCATTCCTCTCTGTGGGCTGAAGGTTCACACAGAGGGAATCAGCTGGGGACGTTTCACTGTATCTATTAGTTACCTTTGTTTGACCCTATTCACCTGTAGCGTCTCCTCTTTAAGCTAATAAACCTAAATGTAGCGTCGGATCTCGTTTACCAGACTCTCTCTGTAGAGCTCATCACAGGAACAGCCGGAGACACAGAGAATGATTTTGAAGATCATACACGGTGGACCGTGGCGACAGATATCGTTTTTTAAATTTTTTTATTTTCCCCCACCAGCAACGAGAGGGAATGCATGCAACTTAACATCCATCATAAATGAGCCATTTCACACTGAACAAATGACTCCATCATCCTCCATCAATCACCATAATCCGCCTGCTGGCTGCTGTTCAGCTGCAGTTTAACTCACTGCTGCAAGAGACACAGCGTGAGTCCTCTCTCCATCTGTGAAGAGCTTCACAGCAATGAATTACACTCTGACTAAGTCTCACACACGCTTTACATCTGTGGCCAAAAAAAATAGATGTCAATGACATCGTCTTTAGTTTGAAGACAGACTTCAGAAAATTCCTGTTTTATTATTATGTGGTCGGTCCAGAAATAAAACAATCTGTTTCTAACTCTTGAGTGGTTCAATGTCGGGATAAACACAGGGTTCGGGTTGTATAGTATCGGATGGAATATAACTTTCAATGATCGCCGATCGCAAAAGACGATTAGTGATGATCCTATTGGCCAATATGGATCGTTGTTACAACAAGGATCTGGTCTACAAGACTCAAACGTCCCCAAAATCCTTTATTTCAACGCTCTGAAGTTTTATATTAACGTGAAAACATCTCCTTCAAACTACTGGATTTATTCCAGTTTATCACCAAAACTACATTTTACAGATGACATGTGACCACATCATGATAACGTTATAATGTACCTTCAGCGAGTACTCATGTTCACTGAGCAGAGCCTGAAGGCATCATAATGTAACTGAAGTGAACCTCCATTGGTTCACCATTAGCGGTGCTGCTAACGTTACTAGCTCTCCTCCTGTTGGTTAG
>NW_022282616.1:1097-7167 GCF_004355925.1 Anarrhichthys ocellatus
GTTAGCCGTTAGCGGTGCTGCTAACGTTACTAGCTCTCCTCCTGTTGCTTTAAACACTGATTGGTTTTTTACAATGAAACATGATCAGAGGTCAGAGACTAGAAACACATGTTACACTGAGTCAGTACAACTTTATTTACACTGTGATGGTTAACGTTAAACTTTATTTACACTGTGATGGTTAACGATTAAACTGTATTTACACTGTGATGGTTAACGTTAAACTTTATTTACACTGTGATGTTAACGTTAAAACTTTATTGACACTGTGATGGTTAACGTTAAAACTTTATTGACACTGTGATGGTTAACGTTTAAACTTTATTTACACTGATGGTTAACGTTAAAACTTTAATTACACTCTGATGGTTAACGTTTAAACTTTATTTACACTGATGGTTAACGTTAAAACTTTATTTACACTCTGATGGTTAACGTTAAAACTTTATTGACACTGTGATGGTTAATGTTAAAACTTTATTTACACTCTGATGGTTAACGTTACACTGTGAAGGTTAACCTGATCAATCTGTGGGGGGATGAGTACGGATCGTTGACCAACAGGTCCGTTACATCACTAGTTCTATGTGAACAACTGTACAGTTTATCATTAGTTCTTCAGCTGTTTTAGACCCTCGTATTGATGTGCTATCATGTTCTAGCTTTGTTATCCAAATATCTTTCAAACAGTCAACAAATCTGCTCCGGTGTCAGTAAAACATTAGATCTTTTTTACAAAGTGAAGCGACGGGAGCTGATGAGGGAGAGGCCTCCTCGTCTCCCAGATGTTACCGGACGCTTCTACAACATGTTTAATGCTGTTATGACAGAAACTACTCATACAGCCCCTCTAGCTTTGTTCTGGGAAGTGTTCCTGGAACCGTGCGACCCCCTTTTTTGTCTCACTCAAAATCAAACGCACATGTTATTTCTATTATCTTCAGAATTATTAACATGAGAATGTCTCTTCCACGGCCGAGGAAAAAAAAAGAATCCAGATGAATGTTGGGAGACGCTTTCTGCTGATGCTTCACTGACGATGAATGGGACACTGAGTCTGTGGTCTGAGACAACAACGCTATGCCCATTTTCTGCTTTGGAACTTGAGGCGATGCCACGGATTAAAGGCTTACCGGGGTGTTAAAGCTCAAACGGGAATCTGAGGATCCAGAGATGGGAGATGGATTAGACGCGATTGTTTCTTTTTTTTGATATGTTCTTCAAAGAATTGAGAGATATTTGTATGCCAGAGTTACGATCTGAAAGTTTTGTGCATGACTGAGCTTTCAGAGTCCGATGCTGTGGACAGTCTTCAGACTAAAACCTGCTCCTCAGAATGTCGTCAGGTTATCAACAAAGCAAATGATCTGAGTTTAAGTAAAGTCAATATGATAAAGTTTTACTCGTACTATTATTCTTTGCCTTTCTTATATTTTGGAGTTTTGGAACTACAGTTCCCATAATGCTTTGGACATGCTTCTGGATTTAGTTTCCACTGTGGGCAACACGTTTTTTTATCCCCACAAGGAGATAATGAGATTGGTAGAGTGAGTGTGCATCTCTGTGTCTGTCCGCGGCTGATCTCGCATGCTGCTGCAGCAAACTGCATTCGTACTGTAGGTGCTGCATGCTGAAGGAGCTCTCGTGACTGCAGTCACTCGCACTTTCTATAAAACACTTTTTATTGCCTCTTATATACTGCCATTGATTAATCACCGACTCCTCTTTCACTACTCTTAACCGACCTCCAGCTGGTAGAGGGCAGCTGGTGAGACACTGTGGGAGTGGAAACACAGTGTGTTTGGCTAACAGCTAACAGCTAACAGCTAACGGAACTCCCAGTACACATACAGTTATTCCGTGCCTTTGTATTGAGAATCAACCTCACGTTTACACGCATACGGTGAAAAACGTGAGTGATAAACACGGCTGATATACTTGCGGTCTAGATTGGCGGTTATCCAATCGTGGGTTGTGTTCCTCCAATCAAACATTGCAGCAGTGGTCGTGTCAGACACACCTGGTGAGTTTTAAGCCTGTACTTGTTTGTGGCATCATTAAAGGTTTGTTGAAGGTTTGCAGCTCGTGCTCACAGTGTTTCCATGAATGTTCAGACAACTATCACTGGAAAACTTAAAAACATGAGGATTCTCAGGCTAGTTCTGCAGAGACACGGTTCATCCTTCTTTCTATGATTTCTCAGTGGTATTATGGACGCTGAGTTGCAACAGACATAATGATATCAAACACACACGTTTACCACGTCTGTGTAATCAGGGCTGACTGAGTTATGACTCCAAGAAGAAGCATCTTAAGTACTTGAATCGGCCGTGTTGGTGAGCGAACCAGACTCCATTGACATTCCTGTTGTCTTTAGAACACCTGTCCCTTTTAAGTCTCGCAGCATCAATTTGAAAACCTCTGATCTAACAATAATCATCTTCATTCAGTTTGTGTCCGTCTGTTCATCCATCACTTTCAGAAAATGGCGATAAAACAAAGCATCTCTCCAACATCCTCTGTTCCCTCCGCCTGGTCTCTGAGAGTAATTATTACTGCTGCAGTATTATAAGCAGAGGGTAATTTCTCCCTCTGATCCTCTCAATGTGTTTACGTGAGATCAGCCCACTCGGCCCCCCCCCCCCAGAGGAGCAAGATCACTATCTGCCTCTTACTGAGCCCCCCCCCCACACATCTGGCCTTGTGCTATCACTTAAACACAGACACACAACACACACACAGGTGAACACGTGGGAGCTGGTTGGATACTCACGTCACATTGGAAAGGTTTCTCTCCCGTGTGGGTCCTCATGTGCTCGTCCAGTCCTCTCTTCTGGCTGAAGGCTTTGTTGCACTCGCTGCATTTATACGGCTTCTCCTGCAGTGACGCACACAAACACACTGACGTTTGAAAGATGCAGCGGGATAATACGTATAAAAACAATACTTCACATATGGACCGAACCCTGCAGGAGGATCTGTGTCCATTACGGTGTACGACGGGTTAATGACACACACGTGTGCGGGCGAAAAGAAAACACGCAGAGCACACAGGAGGAAGATGTGGAAATACATATCGCACACACCTCTCACTTTCACACCCCCTGTGAGTTTATGAAGATATGAAATGCCCCTGCAGTAGGGAGGAAATGACCGGCGCAGGGCCATCGAAAACACACGGATTCCTCAAAAGAGTAAGAAAACACGGCGCAGGAAGATTCCCTTTGAACGTGTACGAGAGCGCCGGCACTCTGGGGCTGTAGAATACCACTCCTCATCAGTTTACCAAAGAACATTTCCTCTGCGCCTGTCGCCGGCCCGTCTCAGCGTCAGTCAAAGCGGCTATCTCCCCGTGGGTATGTTTCCACACAAGAAAACAAGTGTGTGTGTGTGTGTGTGTGTGTGTGTGTGTGTGTGTTCACCAGGGTGGACGGCCTTGAGGAGGAGGTGACACCTAGAAGACTTGAGGAGAAAGCATGGAGAGATAGCGGGAGCCGGTTCCCACTGTCACTCTTTGGGAGGCCCGTCGATAGCAGGAAGGAGGCTCGACCCAATTCGAAAGCTTAGTTGTCATGGGAACGGGGTGAATGCAGGAAGTGAGGGTCCTGGGAAAAGGCGCTATCGTGTGGGCGGGGCAAGGAGCGCCCAGTGACACGGGACACAAAAGGAGGTAAAGATCAGGTTCACTGCGTGCGGGGCTTTAAGGATGCAACTGTGTGTGTGTGTGTGTGTGTGTGTGTGTGTGTGTGTGTCTGTGTGTGTGTATGTGTGTGAGGAAACAGACTCTGTGATCTGATGCAAATTTCCACTTAAGTCTTTAAGGACTCTTTCTCCAGCGGTTCTTGTGTGACAAAGAAACCAGGGGTCAAAGTTGAAAAGGTCAGGAAACACATGGGTGGACTTAGGTGATGCGGTGTACCCAGAATGCATCACTCTGACCTCGGTAACATCGAACATCTGTACCTGGCGACCTTCACTCTCCAGCAGCTGTTCACCGTCTGACCTTTCACCTGACCTTTTCCTCTCAACCGGACCGCTCTCACCGAACAGCGCGTCCGTAAACGCAAAGATGCGAGTTTTGTTTGTTTGCGTCTCGTGCGTCATGTCGGCTTCAGGGAGCAGTTAGAAATCAACAAAGAACACCGATCCTCATTAAATACAGTAAACAGATCAAATAAAAGGAGCGTTTTATTGTGAAGGCGGTGGCACGTTGGCGGTTAGCTCACATTAGCTAAAGTTTACGCCGTTTTGTTTTCAGATTCTTTGTGAACGGATCATTTTGAAACTCAGCATCGACTAACAAAGGTTCAGAGTGAGGAGTCACAATGGAGACTGAGCCTGTCGCCCTCCAGATACAAGACTCCAATGTCTATATATTTGCAGTACGACTGACGGGTGTCTGTGCTGCACATAGGACACGTTCACACGCCCCAAAATCCATTGTTGCCCGTAAGGAAGGAGCGAGATCTATCTCTTCAACCAAGATATTTAGTAAATAATCTAATCAATTGTGAAGCCTCCTAGTCAAAACAATAAATAAAGAGCCTTCATGTGCAAGAACAAATGTGCGTTTGTAGACATACAACATGCACCCACCACCAGAGAACAATATCATAAGAAAACTCTCAATGTCCAACATGTCAGCGCTTCCTGTCGTCATTAAATGTGTCCCATTCAAGTCCGCCGACGCTGCGGTTTTGTGGGAAAAACAAGTCGTGCGTACGTTAACGCTGAGCTGCGGCTCTTTGCAGCCAAACGACGTTGGTTTTGCTCGACAGTGACTTCATCTGGCTCTGCTGTTTGTAACTGTTCAGCCCATATTTCAGAGCGCCGTGAGCAAAGGCAGATCCGGGGGGAAACATTAGGAACAAAAACATCAGTCAGTTTAATCAGCGGCTCGCTACACAATTATACCTGCCTGTTTGTACTGAGGGGACGTGGACCTGAGCAGGATACGTCCATTATCGGCTCGCTGCTCTGGACAGCGTTAACGCAGGACGACGTCTTTGAGACCGACAGAGTCGACGGGACGGGACGGATGATGGAAATCTACGACGAAACAAGTCTCATGTAGCGGAGAGCAAGTGGAAAGTGTCGAGGAGTAACGCTGGGAAATGAGCGCCGTCCCGACCCGACCCAGGAAATGACCTCACGGTTTTCCTTTTCTCCACCCGGAGCCCTGACTCACTCCACATCCACATGGTCAGGACATCGAGAAGATGTTTCCTACGTCTGCAGCCACCTGCAGGGATCTTTAAGAGGATGAACTCAAGCACTTTCAAGGGACCGTAACAACACAATGTACAAAGCAAACATATCCAAACCGTAAATATGCATTCCATTAAGATGAACTAATACAATTCTGATTGTACTTGTGCTTCAATATGCTGTCAAGTGAGTAAAGTTGCAGTAAGAACACAAAATCCTTGATACACAGACGACAACAAGTGAGATAGAAACAACAAGAAAGGTCAAAGTTTTGAGGGAAACTTACTCGAGTGTGTGTGCGGATGTGCATCTTCAGGCCGTCGTTCTTGCTGAAGGCTTTGTCACAGTAGGGACACTGGTAGGGACGCTCACCTGGGGAAGAATAACCGTTAGTGAGCACGAGACCGTTTACAGGGACCGTCTGTGTGTCAGTATTACCTTGATATCTTGTTTTTCTCTCATGCCGTTATTATGAACAAAAAAATGTAAAAACTGAGAAAAAGTCTTGATAAATTAAAGCCAACAGAGCGCACGTTTAACGACAGCAAGTGTCAAATATCAAAACATCCATTTACAAACTCTCACACAACTCTTTGCAGGATAATCCAAGAGTCATTGATCCAGTTATGAACTCACTTATTCCCCAACACATGCACCTGTGCTTTCTTTGCTGCACATGTAATGGAACTGACCACAGACTGTTTATAAGAAGTTACGTAGACATCGTGATGTCACCCATTGGTTTGTGGATGTTCTGAAGCCTCGAGTTCACCATCTTGGATTACGTCCGTCGCCATCTTGTTTTTTTTCAAAACCAGTGAACAGGAAGTGACCATATGTGGACTGAGGAGGAGTGACGTAG
>NW_022282617.1:0-7164 GCF_004355925.1 Anarrhichthys ocellatus
TATATATATATATATATATATATATATATATATATATATATTTAATGCACTTAGTATTGTGTTTGAAATAGCTTTGTTCCATCAGGAGCAGCGACAAATTAGTGCATAAAACAAACAACTTCTTTGTGGAAGCACTATTTCCGCCACTATATTCTACCCTTCAGCTTTTTTTGTTCACAATGTTACCGGTTATTATCAGTTAAATGTAGTTAAAGTATGAAAAGTAAAAGCATTCATTGTGGAGTCAGTGTATTTATATATAGAGTATATTCCATTCCCATTGCATTATCCTAACCGCTTATCCTATTCAGGGTCGCGGGGCGCTGGAACCGATCCCAGCTAACATTGGGCGACGGCAGGGTACACCCTGGACAGGTCGCCAGTTTATCGCAGGGCACATATAGACAGACAAACATTCACGCTCACATTCACACCTACGGGCAATTTTGAGTCTCCAAATAACCGAAGCTGCATGTCTTTGGACTGTGGGAGGAAGCCGGAGAACCCGGAGGGAACCCACGCTGCTACGGGGAGAACGTGCAAACTCCACACAGAAGGACCACCTGGGATCGGGGATCGAACCCGAGGCCCTCTTACTATATATATATATATATATATATATATATATATATATATATATATTCAGGGGCGTTTCTAGGATTCCAAGAAAGGGGGGGCTTAGCCCCAAGGGTAGTGGCATGTTTGCGCGCTAAGCACGCAGCAATTGTTTTTGGGCCCCATTTGGGGCCGCGGATATCCATTGTTTCAGACAGTTTATAGATTGGTTCAATCAGAAAGAGTGATTTTGCTCTGTAGTTTTGCTTGCATTCAGTATATATATATATATATAACACAAGAGACAGAATTTCAGGGTCATAGTGAAATTTGACAACACAAATATGAACTTTTCTCAAATAAAGAGAGAGAAATAATGTTCCTACTTGTAAAGGAAAGACGGATAAACTAGCTTCCATATCCGCGTCACTCCCAAATCCTAATTCTTAAAGGGACCACACACTATGGATGGAGAATGGACCTGACAGTGTCAACTTTATATCGTTAAGTATGATGATAGGCTATTGGATTGAAATTTGAAGGGGGAGAAAACATACAAACCAGACCGCACGCATATATGTAGTATGTTAGAGTTATAAATAACTTGTCCATGTGAGAAACAATAGTTTAATTTAATTACTTCACCAAAAAAAAAAAAAAAGGGTTTTAGGGCTGAAGCCCCCCTAAAATAGGCCTAACGATGCCCCTGTATATATTACTGCTGCACTATGTTTATGTTGCATTCTACAGATACTCCAAAAGGTGTCCTGTGAGAACCACGTATCGCTTTTTAAAAATAGTTTATTTAGCTTAAGAAGTAGGAGGGTTGTCTCGACACATAAAGGAACGCTTCACCCTACTGGTTTATCCCAAGCAGTCAGCGTCAACGCATCTGCAGATACAGAGTGTTCACTGGACGGGAAGGCAAAAAATAAATCTGAAAAGTAACTAAAGCTATATACAAAGTAACTGGATTGTTATATATATATATGTATATATATACACACATATTACATTACATTACATTACATTACAGTCATTTAGCAGACGCTTTTATCCAAAGCGACTTACAATAAATGTATTCAGGTATTCAAGAGAACTAGTCACAGAAGTCATAAATCCATCTCCTTGTTTACACACGCATCTAAGAGCATAAACCAGAGCATGAACCAGAGCGAAAGTACAGTGCAGAAACAAACTAATACAAATACAGTAAGTGCAACAAACTAATACGGATACAATAAATGCTAATACAATACAATAAGTGCTAAGTGGAAGGCTCTGGGTAGTACTTCTTGAAGGACTACCCACACACACACAGATATACACATGTATTACATTTTATATTACATACGAGTATTAAATTAACTTAAATGAGTACACTTGCTGGCTCAGTTTTTAGAATCATTGCTTTAAATTATATTTAATTCCCAATGCGGAATGCAGGTTGTAAATACCCAGATTTACCCTCCAGTCATATAGGTGGCGCTAATGCGTTTTAACGTTGCCTGGTCGTCGCCACAAAGTAAGACATGCGCAATAGTCGAACTGTTTGAACCTTGCAGCTTGCTGTCGTTGCCCCAGGACGTCACTTTCCTCGTTTCCAGAAACGCTGCTAAGGAAGCGTCCCTGTTTCATACATTTTGCCCATTGAAGTCATTTGTGTCCTGTACAGAATTGAAAGTGCAACAATTTAACTGTATTCTTGTTTTATATGGAGGAATTTGAAGCCAGTTAGGTTTAAGTTTGTAACGTTGTGAAAGCAGCAAATAAGCTAATAGAAAACGCACTGACTCCTTGTAACGTACGCCTTTTTTCATTTAATGCTAACGTTACTGCACTTATAGTCCGAAGCCTTTCCACCAAAATGATGACCTATTCTGACTACGACTCTGACGGATATTCGTCTAATGAAGATAAAGACTACGTCCCATCAGGTGAGGGCAGTAAACACCTTGCGTTCTCCAAATGCAGTGTTAACTAGGCTACTGAAGGAAAACACCTTATGGAAGGTTCTAGTGGGTTTAAATGCTCAAAGTTGAGCTAATTAATGTAACACACACGATGACTAACGTGTTAACATAAAGTTATGCATTAAGCACGATGAACTAGCTACAGTGTCAAATATCCAGCAGCTGTGGTAGCCTACTAACCCCTTAACGTGATGCTCTTCCGTTAGAGATTGTCTACCATTTGTTCGTGTATTGCTTCTCAGTGCACACACCTTTATGGTGAGGCTGCTGTAAGTCACGGTGGCTCGCGTCATATCGTGTCGTTTGTTATCAGGCCGTCTATTACCGTTATTGGACTCTTTTGACACATTGTTTAATATGTATACAAACAGCTGTGCCAGCTGGTGTACCAAGGCGGTGTTGTAATGCACCGCATTGTATTGAGAGGTGTTTCTATTTTTGTGTCCTCCTTATTTACGAACCTAATGGGGCTGAATATTAGAAACACCTCTGACTAGAATGCTGTCCAGTACATCACATCACCAACTACGGCCTCCATGCTTAAAGTATAGAATTGAATTCAGCACTGTTGATATACAGTGTGGTAAACACATGCACAATCTCAAGAGAAAGGAAATGAGCTGCTTTACATGAGATCCAACTTTTTAAACGTTTCAAACTAAAAAAAATCAAATAGTATTTTTGTTATTTTTTGATCACGGGTTGATCAGAAGCATTCATTTGGACAACAGACATTTGTAGAACAATAACATGTTAAATTAATACCGTCACAACACGACTTTGCTGAAGTTCAATAAATTGTGATATCAGCCCTGTTATATATCTGTTTATCTATATATCTGTTAATCAGTTGTTCACATCCTCTTTCTACTCATTCCCTCCTCAGACGACAACCTCAGCGAGGACGACATTAATGAGTGTGAAAGGGAAGAGCCTCTGCACGAGGGCGACAGTGTGCCGCATCCGCACGATGTCAGCAAGAAGAAGAGAAAGAAAACGGACATCGGTGTGAGGTGAGAGGCTTGAGAGAATACTATTTAAATATTATTACATCTATAGGAGCACTTTGAAGCTCTCTGCATGCTCCTTGAAAGACGTCTACAAAGCAATGTCATACTCGAATTCCCATGACAACCCAACGACTCTGCTGGGGGGTCACGACAACTTTGTGGACTACAAATAAGCTGAAACCCCGATGTTGATGCACGAAACATCAAACCTTTCCTCTGGAACGCCGTGTAACTACAAGAATAAAACATGCAAATATATAGTTGTCAGTGATACAGCCAGAAGAGCACATTCAAGTTGAGCCTAAATACATGTTAGGCTCCACTTTTCCTATTTTGTTCTGATGTGGACCTGAAACAAAACTTTACTCCAACATCTTGGATGAAATAGCATTTTATGTTTAGTGGCTTTTCCTGAATTGTTGAGCAGAGACATCCGCCATTTTTAACCAGTTAACACAATTCAGTTGCATTTAGTATGCGTTTTATTTTAAACCCTCTGATCCCCAATACCCACTAGCAGCTTGGAAAAGCAACTTTTCTTTTGTTGTTGTTTTTTATTGGCAAAAAACACACCGTTTATCATATTCAGAAGCGACATTATAGCTTTGTAACAGCGCCGACAGAGCTAGCTTTGTAACAGCGGGCGCTACGTTTCTGCAACGACACCGTGGGTCGGGATGGGGGTTATCAGCGGTAAACTGACGTATGAGCGCAGAGCGTCAGCGATTAACTTGACAGTTGGGGCACGCTGTGATAACAACACACACTCAGAAGGGGGAGCGACTTAATCCTCTGCTTGGGTACACATCTCTCCACTATGTCTTTACATAGATAATAGTTGTTTTGATGCTCTGAATTTAGCAGCTTTTAATTAAAGAAGATGATTACCTTTTATTCACTGGTACCCTCGGACAAATCTACAGAAAGAGGAAGAAAGGAGTGCTGAAAGTAGACGAGGAAGAGATGGACGGAGGCGGAGCAGAAGAGTCGCAGCTGCCGCAGGAAGAGGTGGGAAGAGTCACGACGGTACGGGAAGACGACGACGAGCGACAGAAGAAAAAGTCTGACGACCTCTGGGCCAGTTTCCTGTCCGATGTCGGATCCAGACCCAAAGACCCCCCACCCGCCTCACAGTCTAGTATGGCACAGAAGGTGAATGTGTTCTCAACCTAAATGTACAGCTAAGGTGGGGCCATGTTTTAAAACACTTGGAGGGAACTAAATTCTTCACCAAAATTTGAAATGAATCATTCACAGCTGTGTTCCATACCCAGATAGATAGAGAGGCTTGTTTGTTTTGTTGGACTTAAATCCCTCCACTTCCAATATATCAGGTGGATTTAACAATATGAAACATTAATTATCAAACCTACCATATTTTATCTGTGTGTCTGATGTCCTTGTCTCTCCCTTAAACTGAATCTTTTGTTTTTGTCCTCAGGAGGATTCCGCAGTATTGACGGTTGCTCCATTGAGCACAGAAACAAAAGCATCAGCACCTGCTACGGTCACCATCACTAAAGTGTTTGACTTTGCTGGAGAAGAAGTTAGGTGAGTCCTCTGAACATCATCAACACACAAAACAGTTTTTGGAAGATGGGAAACACAAGTAGATGTTGTCAATTAATTAATAAATTCTGGTGATCCATTTTCTAAGTCTGATTTAAATAGTTTCTCTCCTGACTTAATTAATATAGAACAGGTGTAAAAACGGTTTTGCCAGGATAGTCATTCCAAGTTCCGGAGATATGTGAAACAGGTGGGGAAAAACATTTTGCCAGATAAACAAACAAATATTTTATCAGAATCATTTTTCTGAGTAGCTTTTTTTTTTTTGTTCATCTGTAAATACAGGTGGAAAACAAAGTCTTACTGTTTATTGTTGTAATACTCATTTTGGCCACAGGAGACTGAAGTGCGCCCCTACCCCTTTGTTCTAAATGGGACTAAAAGCATCATGTTTTTTTTTACTTTCAATCAAAAAAAAAAAAAAGATCTTCACTAAAAAAAAAATCACCTGCTAAAACTTAGAATTTAGAAAAGTTATTCTGAAAAAATGTATTTTTTCACTCAGGAGAGAAAAAAATTCGAAAATTGAAAACTTTTTTTTCACATCTGCATCACAGGACTTCCTTAAATCAAAACTTTTGAAGCTCACAGTTAAGTTGAAACTTTCCTGAACTAAATAATAATAATAACCTTTCAGTGAATAAGAGCCCCTGGCATCCTCTTGATGTTATGTTCCTCTATACATTCAGTGTAATCAACATACCCCCAAACAAATAACTTCAGATTGTATATTTGATTATAACCGATGATCTGAAATTAGTTTTCACATTGACCAGTAGGTGGTGCCAATAACTCAGGCATACGCAGGCTGGATGAGTAAACATCATAAAGTATGGTATGATAGATAGTAGTAATTATGATAGTAACTTTATTCATACAGCACCTTTTAAAGACAGAGTTAACAAAGTGCTTTGACAGACAAAAGCAAGGCAAACAAAGGTTCAATTTCAACTGATAAAACTGTACTATAGATGAAACAATAGAAACAAACAATACAATAAATACAAATGAAAAAAATGCAATTAGAGAAAATGAACAAATAGATGAATAAATAATAAATATAATAAAAAAAACAAATAAAAGCAGCTCTAGTCATGCTCTGTTACTTTGCTTTAGTCAGATATGAGTTCAGTTTTACGTGGCTCTTTTACCTCCAGTTCAACTTTCTTGTCCTGTGTATTTGAAATAGAAGGAAATGCTCATTCTCGGTAGCATTCTCCGCCCTTAATGTGGCACACATCCACAGACAACACCTACAAAAGTCACACAATAAACAGTGACGCATCAGAGCAACAATGTGTGGCACGTATGGATGGACGCGTCAACTGTTGCAGCAACCCGACAATCATCAGCAAGTTCCGTCTGTTTATATAGGGTGTAATGAACATTTTCATTTCTTTTTTGCTTTTTTTTGGTATTTTGTTCAGACACACATGCAACGCTGAGTACCGTAATATGTGTGGTATTTGTTATAAATGTACGTTGGTACATAGAGGGTGATAAGAAGCTGTACATGGAGGGACTTAGGACCCAGGGGAATGTAGGTGAAGGAAACAGGAAGAGACGGAAGAGACGTTACACAAACAGCTGTCGGCTCGCTGCTGGCCGGTCCGCCAGCCGGTTCTTGTGTTAAAAATGTCCGCTTAATAAAAAAACAAAACTAATATATATATGTATATATATATATATGTATATGTATATGTATATGTATGTATATGTATGTATATGTATGTATATGTATGTATATGTGTATATATATATATGTGTATATGTATATGTGTATATGTATATGTGTATATATATATATGTATATATGTATATGTGTATATATATATGTGTGTGTATATATGTATATGTGTATATATATATGTGTGTGTACATATGTATATGTGTATATATATATGTGTGTGTATATGTATATGTATATATATATATGTGTGTGTATATGTATATGTATATATATATGTGTGTGTATATGTATATGTATATATATATGTGTGTGTATATGTATATATATATGTGTGTATATGTATATGTATATATATATGTGTGTATAT
>NW_022282618.1:0-3335 GCF_004355925.1 Anarrhichthys ocellatus
ACACAGTAATCACCACTGTACTTAATAACAGTAACTAATAACACTAATAACTAATAAAGACACACAGTGATCACCACTGTAGAGGTGTTTCTCTCTGTAGTCTGTTAAACTGTGTTCTGTGTTCTGTTTATAAGATCAGGATCCATTTCTACCGGCGGAATGCGATCGTCTTATTTATGAATTATTTGCGTCTGTACGTTTTGAAATCGTGACTGTGACGTCATTATTAAATAACCCAGAATATGATTATTGTTTCTCTTAAATGATAAAACTCATCAAACACTCAGGAATGATGTAAAAAGTGTTTCGTCTCTCAGCTCTCTCTGACTTTAATTGTTTTCATAATAAAGTTATTGAGGGAAACATCAGATCATGAAAACACAAATCTTTCTAATAAATGTAGAAAGTTGTTTGAGGTCCTTTTGTTGTTCAGACTACAATGAACATTTATTTAAACCAGATGTTGAATCAGAAAACGAATCAAATATAAAGCTTGAGTTTAATCTGTGATCCGTCTTCACTGTTTACATGTTGAACAAAATCTCATCAGTCCGATCGGCTGCAGCGTCCAATCACATGACTGATGAACAATGAGGGGGCGTGTCAGCCGTTGAAATACTTCCTGGAAGTCTGTTCTCGTGGGTCCTCGCTCATGGCTCCTCCGAGGTCCCTCCTCTCTCCTCCATCCTCGCTCCTCAGAGCTACATTAGAGCTTTGGGACGGCCGTCAATATGGCGGCGCAGAAACAACTTCCGGTTCAAGTGAGGATCGAGGAGGAGGAAATGACAATTAAGAGACTTGAGAAGTACCCGAACACAGCTGTTCACTGCTTGCTGTCTGGTTCTTGTGTTAAAAATGTCGCTTAATAATAAAAAAATAAAAAAATGCCTTAACGCCTGATAATATAATTGTCGGCGTTAATTAATTAATGCGTTAACGGATAATAACTCGTTAACTTGCCCAGCACTAATATATATAATATATATACCAAAGGGAGTCCTTTCTTTCTGGGGTGTGAGGGAACTGCACACATGCATACATGAACACGAACACGCCCGCCTATGTGCAAAAATGTACTATATACATTTAAATTCATGCAGAGTATATTTAGCCTGAGACACATAATATATACTCACTGTTGAACTTGTTTCATGTGTTTTGGACACTGGAACTTAACTTGGGTCTTGAGGAGCTGCAGCATTTATTCCTGGACAAACTGAACACTGAGCTATTTCCTTCAGATGGGATTGAAGCATGAGCTTGAGAAGTTGGTTGAATGCGTTTTTTTTGACGGTTATTGGGCAGAATTTGGTGAACTTTGACTGTCAATCAAAAATAATACGGTTTTAAAACCACCAGCATTGCTTTTACGTCGTTCTGTTGCGCGTTTTCTCTAAAGTGGCTCTTTGCGTGATGACTTTACCAGCTTTTGGCGATGTGCTGATTTCAGTCATTAAACAGAACATAAACACTAGTTGTTCTGGTCCTACATGTGAAATATGTCCTGAAAGAAGATTTAACGTACGAGTGCTGGTGCTTCATGCCTCCCTCTCTGTCACTGACCTTACTGACCTAAAAACACGACTTATTCAACACATCGTCAGCTGTTTGAACTCAGTCCGTCCACACGTGTGTGTCGGTGGTGTAATGACAGCAGCCCACTCAGATATCAGCTCATATGAATAAATGTCCTTTCCACTGACACCACTGGAACCATCATCTCTAATACTGTCTGTGTCCTTAATACGAGCAGCTGCTGTTATTTTTGGACAAGAAACCACTTACTTTATATAAATAACAAGACCGAAGCCCTAAAGTACCGTTAATATTAAACTCTACAACAAGAGGAGCGTTTGATGCTACAGATTAAACAGATAAAACTTAATTTTATGGCATTCATTTTGATATTTTTGGTATTACTTTACTCTTTTTAATGGTTGTTTTTGTGAAAGTTGTCTCTGTCTCCAGGTCTCGACCTGTCTCACAGATGCCCCCAGACTTTTTTCCACCTGTCCCAGTCACCTGACCCCCCCCCCCCACTCAGCCCCCCCTTGCCCTGCAGTCACCCCTTTGTTCACCTGACCTTCCTCCGCCCACCTGCTCACCTGTTCCTTATTTCCCTCGTTAGTCCGACACCCTCGATGTCTGGTTTGTTTGTTTCTACCTGTAAGACAGGAAGGTGGGAAGAGATGACATCAAAATGAGTGAGTGACATCATGCGTTAGTATGATTTATTAAAGGTGATAAATATGGTGTTTGTGTACAACTCTGCACATTTTCTTTATACTCGCTGTAATATTTTACATATTTTGTATTAGATTCTTAACTTTTGAGGTTCCCTTTTAACTGGCAGAGAGCGTCTAATGAAAACATTCAGTCGAGTTGCATTATGGGAAATGTAGGTTCCAGGATTTTTTTAAAGAGGCTTCAGGCTCTCCTGGAAACCTGCAGACTCCCAGCTCTCCCAGCATGCACTCTGAACCCTGAACAACCAGTGAAGACACATTTAGTATATATCAGACCATCTGTTATTAAAATATTTAATTGTAATACCATATGGAAGTTTATTTTGTAGGTTGACTTTGTGTGTGTTTGTTTTTACAGCTATAGCCTTTAAGTGTGTGGGTGTGTGTGTGTGTGTGTGCGTGTGTGTGTGTGTGTGTGTGTGTGTGTGTGTGTGCGTGTGTGTGTGTGTGTGTGTGTGTGTGTGGGATGTGGCTTTCTGAGCTCAATGAGGGAACATTTTCTTCAGGCCAAATAAAGCTGCCCATGTAAACTCCACATTCCTGAGTTTGTGGTGCGTCTGTCTCAAACTCTCTTTCTCTCTTTTATGGAGGGAGGAGGCTGCATGTGTGTGTGTGTGTGTGTGTGTGTGTGTTTGACATTTAAAGATCTGCAGACTGACATCGAGTTCCACAAACGCTCTGCTTACTATTGCAAAATGTGTCTCAATCTGAACTGAACTGCACATGACAAATGAACCGAGAGAGAACAACATTGTATATTTTACTCCACTACATTTATTTGAGAGCTGTAGTTACTCTTCATATTAAACCCTTTACACACTGGGGGTGTGACGATAAGCGACAGGAAAATGTGAAACACTCACATGATGAATATTATATGTCCTTATACAGCGTTTGGTTGTACTTAGCGTCACCCTCCTATGTCACTTCTGTTTGCAAAACACAAAATGACATCGGACAAAAACAAGACATGACAGTTAACCAAGATGGTGATGAAAAGATTCCAAGATGGTGATGGACAGAAACCAAGATGGTGACGGATAGAAACCAAGATGGCGACGGACAGAAACCAAGATGGCAATGGACAGA
>NW_022282618.1:3345-5605 GCF_004355925.1 Anarrhichthys ocellatus
GATGGCGACGGACAGAAACCAAGATGGTGACAGACAGAAACCAAGATGGGGACAGACAAAAGCCAAGATGGCGACAGGCAATAAAAAAGACTTAGCTAAACTAGCTGATTGTATATAAAGTAGTTAAAGTATCTACAACAGTAACATGCTGCTCTGACATTGAAGCTTCAGTATTAACTCTCTAATAATGTCACAGAGAATCACACATCAGTCACAGGAGACATTTTACTACATAAAACTGAGAGAATACTTTTACTGCCGATTAGTATGAGATCTGTGTGCTGGCAGTGTCAGTGTGACAGAAGCATTCGGGGTGGAAACATTTAGATGCAACAAAACCTCCAGCCAGCTCCACAACAATCTCCTCTGTGACCTCGGGAACCCGATGCGCTCATCCGAACTCCAGGAAAGAACCGCACACACACAAACATGTGCAGACACGCATTCACGTTAAAGACCACACACGGTGTTATCACACTGACGCGTATAAAACTTCTCCACACTTGATTTAAGGTAAATACATGCTATCACTCACACACACATGCAGCATGACGGAGCATTATCACACGGCCCAGCCCTGAACCAGGACTCTGTCATTAGAGAGGAGCATCTCTGCTAAATTACACACTTTAACCAGCAGAACCTCAGAAAGCCTTCGGGGATGTTCCTGTTCCTCAACAGGACAGGAGGGGGCGTGGCCTCTGGTCACATGTCGCTCGGCCTTCGAGGTCACTTCAGCTCCAATTTGCATAAATGTTTTTTGTGGGTTTTTCCACAGCTGAAGTGGACCTGGAATAAACCCCAAAGCACTAAAACCACAACACATTTCAGACTTTCCAACAGTGACAGAGAGAGAAAGAGATAAACAGGATCCGGACTGAGTCGTTCACGACTAAAACAGAAACTGAGCTCAGAAACCGTCACGCATGAATCCACGAGCAGCTGTGTGAGAGTGAACTTAGGCACTGCGGTGCTTTGAGCTAAATGCTAACGTCATCGTGCTCACAGGGTCATAAAATGAACCCTGCCATTAACAGAGGGGACACCAAGTCACAAGTCTTTGCACTCAAGTCTCATTACAAGTCCCAAGTCAAGACTGACAAGTCCCAAGTCAAAACTAACAAGTCCCAAGGAAAGACTGAGCAGTCCTATGGTCAGACGACCATCTAAAGCAGAGGTCTTCAACAGGGGGGCCGCGAAATTTTTTGATGAGACAATTTTTTTTTTTTCCCGAACCTGAATGTGTCCATTATGTTAATAGTTCAGTGTTGTATGAAAGATAACAGGTATGTTTATGCATGGCAGTGGCACTAATAGGCCATCACTCATTCTCGTTTCCACATTTATGTTTAAAATGAAAACATCAGTGTGAATAGCTTGTATGATGATTATCATGCTATTAACAGACAATGTTGATATTGGCATTGGTATCAGCTGACAAGGCATGTTTATAAATGGCAGTGGCACGGCCCCCCTACTCACGGTACCTTACACATGTGTAACATAAAAACATGAATATATGAACCTGTGTATTATTTGAATAGCTTAGTATTGAATGCACAATAAAGAGGTATGTTTATACACGGTACGAGGCCCATTTAATATAAAACACAATTTTATACAATATATATAGTCGGGGGTCCCTGCTCCATCTCTATCAGTTTGGGGGTCCTTGGCCTGAAAAACATTGAAGACCCCTGGTCTAAAGGACTAGTTGACCTCTGACCTCTGGGAGTTTCCTCAGGTCTTCAGGAAGCTGAGTCCAAAACCAATCTGACAGCAGAAAACATCTTTAAAACTAATTTGTGTTCTTGTACTTGTACTCTCATGTCAAGACTCTGATGAGAAGAGCACCTGTGAAGGAACTCAGAAAAGGTCTTGATGCCGGTTTTGGTGACTAAGAATGTGCTTCTTTTTTTATTGGCCTGGCACATCCTGGCTCTGGTCTGTCCAGAGTCTGGGGTTTGGCTCTGGCTCCTGGTTTGGGTGGGTCCAGACTGGGTCAGTGGTTTTGCGCTGGGCCGGGTCTCACAGAGACATCTGCTCACAGTAATGAGTGAGTGTTACCCTCCTCCAGGTCCTGCAAGTATTCTGAAGTACAACACGCAAGGTACTTGTACTTTACAGGAGTATTTTCACTGTGTGCAACTTCTGCTCCACTACATCTCAGAGGTACATGTTGTACTCTTTATTGTACTACATCTCAGAGATATATATTGTACTTTTTACTGTACTACATCTCAGAGGTACATATTGCACT
>NW_022282618.1:5615-7163 GCF_004355925.1 Anarrhichthys ocellatus
AGAGGTACATATTGCACTTTGTATTGTACTACATCTCAGAGGTACATGTACCTTTTACAATGTGTTGATGTTGAATGTTTGATTATCTGAAGGATGAAGTGAAACATTTTACTGATCAATCAATACTTTTATTGCTGATACAACTTACATACTTTTACTCCAGTAAGGTTTTGAATGCAGGACTTTTTACGAGCACTGTATTTTCACAGTGTGGTACTAGTTACTAGATACATTCAGAACAATATGAGGATAAGTGTGTTGTACTTTCTGTCCTGTTTATTTAGAATAAGACCCAGTTCAGACACATGCTCTATTTATATATGTACATATACTTTATATAGACAAAGACAAATAAACATGAGTGAAGCAGCAGCTTATAAATATGTGGAAGCTTCCCGTTGGGTTACTGATGAATGTGTCAGAGTCTTTTGATGCTAATTGAGCCAAACAGGAAATAACAGTGGGTTCCTCCCCCCACAGTCCATCGCTGTCGTGGTCCTGTTTACGTTTTATAAATGAGATAATGAGCCACAGAGAGGACGTCTGTGCAGCGTCCTCCGGTCCTTCAGTGGATCAGGTCACGGTGTGGAGCTCTCTCTCTTTACAGAAGATTTAAAAAAATGTCTTTTTATGTGATTTCATGACAATTTGTAGCATGACATGCAAGTTTTTATTTGATACTTTTTGTACATTTCACGGTTCTTACATCTGCTTTAACTGAAGTAGAATAATGCAGAACTTTTACGTACTTTTACAGTTTACTACTTTAACTGAATTAACTATTCTGTTATTTCCGTTCATCTCTCTGCTGATGTCCAGAATAGAATAACATTAAAGCTTCTAAGAGGAACTTGGTTCTGTCGCCCCCTGTGGACTAAAGTGGTAGTGTCTCTGAGCACCAGACTCCCTTTAGAACCTCTCATGTTACAGCAGCAGGTCTGACAGTCTGCTCCTCTCAGTCCTGGTCCTGGTTCTCCCGTGCCTCCCTTCCCTCCAGCGGGTCCATCAATACGTCCTGGGTCTCCAGCAGAGAGGAGAAGCTCTGCTCCTGCAGGAGGAGGAGGAGGAGACGACGCTGCTGCTGCTGCCGGGAGCTGAGCTCTCCTCCTCCCTCCGGAGCTCCGACTGCAGGTGAACGTTTTGTCCTAAACGGTGACGCTGGTTGAAAGGTTAATACCTTTGAAATGATCCTCTGAGGACCACGATGAGTCATGCTGAGTGTCATAGCAGTCTGGTGATGATGCTGTAAGAGAGACTGAGGTTGACTCAATAATCTGGTAAATATTCTAAATTTGAGTTTCTGAGTGGAACTATTCATTTCACTGTTTACTGCTGTCCACGCGTCTGAGCACGTGTGTTTGATTCCTGTTGAGTTGTGGAGTGTTGCTGTGTGTTTATTGTCTTCATATCTTTATGGTTATGATGTCGCTTTAAAGGTTCTTCTGCACCTGAAACCAACACCTGAACTGAACCTCTTACTGTCTGAGGAGTCACAGAGAGCTAGTCCTGATCCTCTATATGAACCAGTCTCAGTGTAGTCCTGATCCT
>NW_022282619.1:0-7158 GCF_004355925.1 Anarrhichthys ocellatus
AGTATCTAGTGTTTCCTATGCTATTAAGTATCTAGTATCTAGTGTTTTCTATGTTACTAAGTATCTAGTATCTAGTGTTTCCTATGTTCTTAAGTATCTAGTATCTAGTGTTTTCTATTTTACTAAGTATCTAGTATCTAGTGTTTCCTATGTTATTAAGTATCTAGTGTTTTCTATCTTACTAAGTATCTAGTATCTAGTGTTTCCTATGTTATTAAGTATCTCGTATCTAGTGTTTCCTATGTTACAAAGTACACACAGTATCTAGTATCACATCTCAACTATAAAAGCAAGGAATTTCTGTCCATATGTGTTTATGTGCATATCTTAAGAACCGCTCATCTGATCCACTGCACACGTGACCGGTGGCTGGTGCCAAATTTTGTGTAATTTGGACACGGGAAACATTCAATATTAACTATTATGTTTTGAATAAACAAATAAACAGTGCTATTTGCAGCAGCAGGGGCGTGGCTTCAGGGCTCTATGGACTGAGTCAGGCATGTCGTCCGCAACTCATTGACTACAGTTCACTTTTGCTACCGGATGTTGGATATACAAATATTACAACAGAACTCTTCTTCAGTTCCGTGGAGTCAACGAGCAATGAGCGGTTCTTGAGATTGCAGAAAGCAGCCCTTCTGGGGGCCAAGCAATCTGAACGGCCGTGCCCCGAATGGGCATTCAAAAGCGATTGGTGATCACCAGTGTTGATTTTAGGCCTTGATCTCCAGGCAAATATGCCTCGCGGTCATTCAGAAACATTCCCAGCTGTTTATCTTCCACATTTACAGATTTAAGCCTTGAAGTTGACATGTTTTTGGTTCCTTTCTGTTTCTCCTGACATGAATTGAATCAATCATGATTGATGTTCACACTGCACATTGAGATGTGGGAGTTGTGAACATCAGCTCCTCTGCAAAACCTCTACGGCTACCCATAACAACCCAAAGCTCCTCTGCATACACCAGCAGGGACATTCACATGAATCTTTGGAGAAACAAATACAGCCAAAGTAATTAACACTGTTCAGTTTCCGTGCATAGAACACCAAAGCCAACGGTTCACATTAAATTAATGTTCATGATGATGGACCGTCAGGTGCAGTTGCTCGATTTGTGATTCAACTGCTAAATCTCAACAGCAGAAACGGGCAACCATGTGCAATGGCAGAAAGTCTGCGGTTTGCTTTCCAGACTACACCGGTTTATTTCACTAATTAGTACACCTTCAACCATACACGGGGAATTAATCCGTGAAATTAGCTGGTAGGCAGGAGTGAGAACATGCAGGCTGTCTCCCCTCCATGGCTGACTGACTCTGGTCTATAATGTATAGTTGGTTAAAGTAAGCGTGTCCTGACTAATGGCATTTCTCAGTGAACAAAAAGCCTTTGTAAAAAAAGCATTGCAAAGAACCGTTCAAATGAGAGGGAAGAGGGAACAAAAAAATATATACCGGCCCGTTCACACAGACTCAGAGACACTCACTTACCGCCATAAACTCAGCACTGGAGCTGACAAACTCTCTGAAGCAGAGCAGGAAGTTCTCTTCTGTTGGGAGAATCTGGGCCAGCTAGAGAGAGAAATGACAGGAAAATGGGAGTGGTGAGAACACAAGATGGTGGGGTTGATGTGCTGAGAGAGAAGAGACGGAGACCGGGGAGCTTTTTGTCTGCAAAGCCTCAAATGGCCAACTTGGACATAAATAATAGAGAAGCCAGGCTGTGCCTAAGTAAGAATTTATTTAGGAATCAAGTTTTGGGTTCAGACAAAGCCTTTGCCTCTTTACCCCAACGACTGAACCTTAAACTCATTCTCAGATTTTCCATGCTGCCGGTGGATTATTGATATTGCAGAAGGGCCTTCTTCTTGCATCTCTTTCAAATCACGATCCGAAAATGGTAAAATCGAAGGAAAGCAATATGCCAAACTGACGCTCCGTTGAGACTATCATAAAGACTGTATTTATGCAATCGATCGGGGTATTGATCAAGCCTTGCACTGTATTGCTCCGGCTCTGTGAATTATCTGAGCATTTTCTTTTTCCAGCTTTTCCTCTCCCTCCATAGAAAGCAGACAGAAAGCAGTTTTCCCCTGTTTTCAATACCTATGCTAAGCTAAGCTAGCCGGCTGCTGGCTACACAAATGGAAGTGGCATCAAATCTAATTCACATCAATAATAAGTACTTTCGTCTGTTCTAATAATGTACTATGAGACACTGACAAAAAAATAAAATTCTCTGCAAAAAGGACATTTTTCCCAAAATGTCAAAACATAAAAAAAGAAAGCACCTTCCAGGCCTTACCTCTGACATCTCAATTCGTCCGTCTTTGTTCTTGTCGAACTTCTGCATGAACTCCTTCATCTTTTCTCTGAATGTGGGGTTTGAAGGGTCCTGGAAAACATTTGCACTCAGTACAAGTGAAACCTGAGTGGCCAGTATGCATGCATGTGTTTAATTAATCTCTACTCCTTGAACTCACCACCCCTGCTCCTCTCCGGGCCATCTCCAACTCCCTGAAGAAGCTCTCCAGCTCCTTCCCCTCGATGTAGCCATTACCTGGGAGACATACAGAACCATACACCTATGTCATCGCAACATACCACAAAGGGGCGCATTTCAGTATCGCTGACATGCAAAAAAAACAAAAAAAAAACATCTGCACAGATGTGGTCACAGTGTCAAACAGATCCCAGCATGGCTCGGTATTGATCCAAACATGAGCCTTTACCAGTGACTCTCTTCCTTCCCCCCTCTGGCTCAATAGATTAGACTATTGACTGACACAACGCAAACTGATCACTCCTCAGAGACTGTGTTGTACGCGAGAAGAGGCTATATATGGAAAGCTGCTTTTCTTGATTTTTGAAGGTGATGATCCACGGGCAGCTTCTTTTATTCCACGGAGATCAATACCGCTGTCAGCGGGGAGTTCGGCAAATGGGACGAATCAATATAGATAACCGTGTACTTTCTACCCAGTTCTTTTTTTTTTCTTCATCTAGACTTGTGAAAGCGATGATATTTTGCCACAAGGAACTGAAGTTTTAAAATGTTTCAACCCTGTTTCACTGAATGCTGTCAATCAATTTGACACACAAAGTGTCACTTTTGTCGATTTGGGGTTCACCCTACGGAGACGTCCATCACCTTTTTGTTGGATTCCGTCATGACAGATTTAGCTAGGGGAAAACAAAGTTGATTATCTCATTTCATGCTTACTCCCGGTGCTCTGCTGCCCTGACAGAACCTATTCAGAGGACAAATGAGTGTGCCCGCTTCAACCAGGTAGTCTGTGAGCCCGTGCCAACATCCCATCAACAAGCACGCCGAATGGCTGGACAGATGGCTCCAAACGATGTGACTAGCTGCTTCAATAAAACCCTGGAAGGCAGAGCTGCCTCATTAAACGCGAACAAAGATTATTATGCCATCCACTTCCTCTCCTCTCCCTCTAACTCTCTGTCATCTTCTTTTTAGCTCCCTCTCCCCATCCAACCAGCATCTTAGCCTCTTTGTTCTATCCATGGAAATGTGTGTGTGTGTGTGTGGGGGGGGGTTGGAGGCGTTCCTCAGCGATGTTATCAAAACTCATGAATACAGGCTCTGCTGTTTCAATAAGTGGGACGGTAAAATGCCTCGCTGCTATCGAGCCTCCCTCCTGTGGGTCTTATTGACATTTAGCGCTCTGGAGAGGAATGGCCTGCTTGATAATTAAACAGAGTAAGATGTGATTAACTACAAGGCAAACGGCATAAAATGACAATAAAAATAGATTTATGAACAGATTATGCCAGAGCGCCGTCACATCTTCAACAAATGCAGCCACAGAGCCATACATCCCAATATTTTTGTGCGTTAAGGGAGCATCTGTTTGTACTGTGCTTTTTCATATCAGTAGGATAAGTGCTTACTTTCTCATTCAGCCTCTAAGACACACCAATGTGCTTGAGGTACCCTTTGGTTCTTTTCTATGAAATGTTGCAGTAAACTGTCCCAAGCACAAAAAAAGCATCACTTCCAGCAGATACATTTCATGGCTGACTTCAACGCACTTCCCCATCACTCAACTTAAATGTTGAATAACTCGTTTTATATGTCGTAATGAGGGCGCTCCCACCGACTTGCTCTCATACACTTTGGTCCCTCTGCACAAGCCCTTAAAGCTCGCACCAACGAGCAAGATAAAAGGTTCAAAAAACACTTTTTGGACCAAATACACACTCTTTTGGATGCTGCTTCATTATGGTCCCAGGAGACGCCGGTAAAGGCGCTTCAGTCCTCCGGTTCTGATTCTAAAATTCAACCCCAACACAGGAAAACTCTCAAAGTGGGCAACTGTGCCAACTAAGTGCATATTTAAAGCCTATATAAAGTGCATTTGCCTTTCAAAGGAGTGTGCATCCCGGTCTATTCAAATATTTTGTGTTGAGACCACGGCTGGGTCAATTCAGGAAGTGGATTTTACTCGATGCTGCCAAATTTCCATATGCAGGTTGATAAAAAAAATCATTGACAGCAAATGCTCTATAATTAGCAGCAAGGAACTGCAGTTGTTTCCTCTTTCAGCTTTGAAGTGATTGAATTGAGGAGGCCTGACTGAGACAGCAGAGAGATGAGAGGGACGCAGAGCGGAGGAGCTGCGAGAGACGCAATCCAGATGAGACTTGATCCTGGGCCAACAGGGGAATATATGGTTTCATCATCTCTGGGTGCATCGCCTCCTGTGTATTTTTATCTGCAACTCAGGAGATGTTTACTCAATCTGAGCAAGCAAATTAGCTCTCATCTCTTTCTGCCGAGCCAGAAGACACTCCCGGTAATGAGAGCAGGAATCAAACGCTGTAGCCAAATCTGTTGACGCTCACTGGTTGTATTTGATTTGCAAAGTGGCTCGTTGCAAAGCGCAATATGTAAAGCACCTCGGGACTGAGGCACCCGGGTGGTATAGGACTGACATTCTGGGGCTCGAAGGAGGACAAAAGAGCAAAAACAACAATGCTTATGTCAACTTTGTCAGCACATTGGCTCATGTGGAGGAGCCCAGCTGCTGAGCCCTAGACCGACTCCTCATTCCGCCCTGATTTCCCCGCGGAGTGCATTTCAGCATGTGTGCAGGCGTCAAAACAGATCGCACTAACAATGAAATCCCGGGAGCGTGTGTGTAAAACACATAGGTGCGACACACTCGCCTTGACGACTCGATCAAAGTTCTTGAGATGTTCCAAGAGAGGACTTTCTGTTTAATAAGACCGGTTGCAGCCGGGGTTCAGACTGGTCGCTTGTGTGAATGTCCCAGTCTGAGTTTTTAAAGGAAACCACAAAAGAGATCTCCTTTCTCAAAACAGTTTCACCAGTTCACAAAATGCCCTTGATCCACAGAAAAGGATTTCTATAATCAGACTTATGAGACATTCATGACAGCAAAGACGAATGATGACTTTGTTTAGGAAAAAAACAAAAGTCATACTGTCACTCTGCAACACAGACACATGCACACACAGATATTTGCAGAGCCAGAAAGAAAGACTGAACTGTCAAATCTGTACGGAGACAAACAGAGGATTGAAGAAAAGATCATGACTGAGACCGAGGGAAGAAACAGTGTGTGTGTGTGTGTGTGTGTGTGTGTGTGTGTGTGTGTGTGTGTGTGTGTGGGGAGGGAGACGCTGAATAAATTAGTAGGCCTATGGGACAATTTCACGTTGACAGGTATCGCATCTGCATCACATAAATCCATATTCATACCGGGCTACTTCCACTGCATAAAGAGCATCACCACCTGACAGACTGACGACTGAATAAGCCAGTTTTTGATTGTAAACGGATTCCAACAGGAGGAGCATCAGACAGAGACAATTACTTACATTTAAAAGTAACATTCCAAACTGTCAGTGAGTATAGGTTGACCCTCAAAGAGACCCTAATGACGAAATGATTGCGAAATAAAGATGAATTAACAGAAAAGAATTGTACTCGCCTTGTAAGACTCATTGAATATTTTAAGTATAGTCTTTAAATAACTCAATTCAATATTTTATTTGAAGGCTTGTCATGAGAAATCATGCATCCGCATGTGCAGTTACATTAAACAAATGTAATAAAATGAACTCATACCACGTGGAGTCGGGAGTGGTCCGCATCAGAGAATAATTTGGAAGACGTCGAACTTTTTTGAGGGATGCAGTGCTTCGATATATCCAGAATATCAAGTCTGATATCAGCTCATACACACAACTGCTAAACATGAAAATGCCGCGTTTGGCTACTTTATTATTCTACCACACAGGAAGCTTAAGACGACAAAAGAATATTATCACTAATTAAAAGACAAAATAGACGCTATAATATTCAGAATGCTATATTACATTATGGATGTTTTTTTTCTTTTCCTAAATAGTCGCTTTAATACTCCAAAACGACAAAACATTTGCTGTTTTATTACAGTCTGTTTATTCTAGGCTTTATAACGGTTTTGCTCTGTCTGTCTATCTATCCATCTGTCTGACAATCGTTTCAATCCTGTTCCATGCATCTCCCTGTATGATTATAACCTTCAATAGGCTGCATTTGACAGCAGTGATACGCTCTGTAATCCAGCATTCTCTCGTGAGTTCGCAGTTTGGAATAACTTTTAGGAAAGGAGGAGGAAGAAGAAGAAAAAAAAGTGTCCTACCGTCAGCGTCGAAATGTTTCCAAATGTCGAGGAACTGGGACGCGGTGACCTCGGCCAGGTGTAGGTGAGGAGGCTGCTGTGCTTTGTTGGCCATGATGCTTCTCGAACGGATGCTGCTTGTGGGTCAGAAGCCAGAAAAAAATCCTCCGCTAACTTTTCTGTCTCTCTCGTTCAAACACACCCCCACACTGTGGCCCCGGTGCGCCGCCCGCCGCTTTTTAACCCCGGCGAAGGAGCGGCAGCGGCGCTGCACTGCCGCTGGGGGCGCACACCCACCGACAGGACATCCATCTGAGTCAGCTTCCTCTCTCTCTCTCTCTCTCTCTCTCTCTCTCTCTCTCTCTCTCTCTCTCTCTCTCTCTCTCTCACTCTTTTCCCTCTCTCTCTGTTTTCTCTCTCTCTCTCTGTTCTCGCTCTCTGTTCTCTCTCTCTCTCTCTCTCTCTGTGCGTTCAAGCTTGATGTGGCTGTGTGTGATAG
>NW_022282620.1:0-5563 GCF_004355925.1 Anarrhichthys ocellatus
ATATAAGCTCACCTGAACCACCCAAAAAAGCTCAAAAACCACCCAAAAAAGCTCACCTGAACCACCCAATCATATTGGTATTAGTTATTGCTCTCATTATAGTTAGTAGTTTGATTCATATTGACAATATTCCCGCCCTTACGTTCCATCTGTGTGTGACTTTGTGTTACCGGTTCTCTCTGCATGTTGTGGGACGGCTGAGCCTCACGTAGAGCGGTCAGAAGGTCGTTGGTTCCAAGAGGAAACCTCAGCGCTCATCGATCCTTCAACTCAAAGCTAATGCAACAAAATTCCTTAAAATAGAACCTTTATTATATAAAAATGCTTTTGATACAAAAAAAAATAGTCACAAAGTGTACATTACATAAAGCATTTTTAACTGAGACAACAAATACAGGTTTTAAGGAGTTTTTACTGACACAGTGGTTTGAGGCGGGGCCTACAGCCCTTAATATATAAATGAGTGCTGCTCAGAGTTCAGAGCACATAGAGATCCTCTCCAGGAATGTCCCTGTCTGAGGGTTTGACGGCATCACACGACAATGACATGAGAGGTTCCTGTGGACTTAAACTGTGATCCAAAGGCGACAGCAAGGCCAGTTTAGAGGAAGCTTGGCGTGTTCTCTCTTTTTTATACTGCTGTAACTCCACAGCCAGGGGGAAGAGTCTTCCTTTAATTCCTGGGAAATAATCTCTTTTCTTTTTTCTAAGTGCATAAAACGTCTTCCCACTTTTTGATACCAGGTCTTGTGCAGCTAATATTAAAACATAATGATATTAAGTGCTGGATTAACCCTGAAGACACAGTTTGTCTCCACCTATAGAATGATGGGAAAACAAGGACAACACGCTGCACCATGTAGTGAAAAACAGACCTGAAGCCTATTGAACCTTTGACTTTATGTTTGCAATGGCAACGTTTCTTTCTTTGGGAAGGCATTTAAACTTCACAGCGGTGTTTCATAGATAGGTTCACTCTACTGGAGGTGAGCAACTCAAGGCCTCGGTGTGCTTGTCGGACTGAGTGAGGTCCGGATCAGACGCAGCGTGCTTTAGCAGCCCGGTGCACCTTTTTGTACTGTTTTCAATGATTCAATGAAGTCTTCTGTGCGCTGGTATTGCGTTGCTGAGCACCTCGCGTCTTTGGCTCGAGTTGAAACAACTCAGAGCAGAAAAGCACCTGACGTCATCAGCATTTCTTCTCATTGAGGTGACGAGCTTTATGAGTTTACTGACCATGATCTGAACTTACAAACAGCAGGAGGCAAATTACTGCAGTACTTGATTGATAAACTGTTCTAATAACTATTCAGGTTGCGTCACATCCAGCAAAACCTACTAAAAATAATGTGAGTACTTTGTAGGTATCCCACGAATGGGCGGGGCCAACAAAGCTAGAAGCCATGCTGATGTTTTCGTCAGGTAACTTGTGTACTTCAGTAACAGCGCTTACGTTGTTGTTTTAACCCAAATGAAGATCTTTTCCTAAACCTAACTGAGTGGTTTTGTTGCCTAAACCTAAACTGTTGTGTCCTGTGAAGACGGAAGTTTATTTTGAAAAGACTGTATGCATGCAACGAGCGGACATTGACACATGTTGCTGGCATTCGTAGGAAAACACGAAAAATGAGGAGTAATCACACGGACCGTTGGGGATAAGTTGAACTATTAGGGAGCATACAGTTCATGGCTTGTGCTAAGCTAACGTTAGCACTCATTCCGGGGTTGCTCTAGCAAAAATTAAAAAAGGGAAAAAGACAGCGGAATACAAAAAAAGCTCTTTATGTTCGGGGCAACTAAATGTCCGTACAATGCGCCTTTTCCACCAGCAAAGCACTCTGTACGGTCAGCCAGGTGTGTTGATGACAGAACAACTGCAAATGCATCAGAAGCACACCAAGACCTTCAGTTTGATTTCTGCAACAGCTGTGAACTAAATGTCTCAGCTGGAACTCTTTCACTTTTCTAATCCCCCCCCGCCCCCCAAAAAGACTCCTTCAACCCCAAACACGGCGACCGACACAGACACGATGATCTACACACAAACAGAAATACGAATAACAAAAGTCGCTATAAGAATAATTTGTTATTAACTGTAAAATAGCTTCATGGTCTACTGTCAGTATGAGAGTGGTAATTTGGGGCTTTCGGTTTAATTATACGTCATAATAATAATAACTGATAAGAGTATGTACACGATAGCAGCAAACATACTTTTGGTAAACGGGACGATGAGGGTGAAGAAGACTCCACGGCAGAGGTTCAGATTCACTTCTCACAACTCAATCATTGACTTCATTACACATATGTACAATAGCTTTACACGTTGATATTCATTTGGTATGTTGTTGTGACATGGTGCTTTCATGGGAAATTAAAAGGAAGGACTGTTGGCAGATTAGTCTCTTGGTTGATTTGGGGAAAAGCTCCACCACTCCCCCCTGTGTTCAACGACTAAAGAATTCACAATTTGAAATGTGAGGGACACTATTCCAAAAAAAAAATATACAAAAAGTTTTCACACTTTGATCTTGGCCCTATTCCATCCGTCCGCTCGTTCATTCATACCGCCGCACATGACTGCGGTCATCATCTATTTTCTCTTTAATCCTACAACAGCTGTACCATCGTCACTCGTTCACGCACACGCATCCGTCTGTCCTAGGTTTTTCCGTGCGGAGCGGTGGATCAGCCAGCATGAATAAAATCGTAAAATAATTCCTCTCTGATTTATCTATCATTTTTAAAACTATATACAGTCCTGCCAACAAGGACGCTGTGAGGAAGGAGACGCTCTCACTCACTCGGTTGGTGCTGATGAGTTTTAGTGGAGGCCAGGAGCAGTTACTGTGAGTATGGACAGATGGAGTTCTTTTGATGGAGAAGTGAGGCAAAGGAGGTTTCCCTCTTTTGATGATATGAAAATCTAAGAGGGAGCTGCTGGCCGTGTTCACACATCGTCTCCTCCTTTGTGCCCTGCGGTGAGGCAACCTGCCACGACTAAGTGAGAGCAGAACACGTGGTAGAACTGATCCGATGCCGGTCACCCTGAGAGCTCCGAGGGGACTGGAATGATGAGATGACCGATGCGGGGACTTAGGGGACCTTGAGCAAGGCACTTGAGTCGAACCAGCTGAAACAAAAGCAGCGAGTGTGAGCCGGTCAGGGCTGGAAGTTGGCACGTGAGTTCTTTCCCTGGTAAAGTGGGGGCCAGACGAGGCCGGTTCTTTGTAGCGAGCGGACTGCATCCTTCCTCACGGGGATACGGGGGCCGTTGGGAGGGGTCACGAGGAGTCGGTGCAGGGCGAGGGGGGCGGGGGGCACAGGTGGAAGTAGGAGCGCTCGGTGGACGGGGACGGGGGGCAGCTCTCCTCGGCCGACAGGTACTGGGAGCGGGGCGTGGGGGGTGGAGGGTAGGGGTCCGAGTCCGAGTTCAGGTCCATATAGTACTTGTTGTGTTTGCCGTGGCCGCCGTGGCCCGCGGCCTTCCAGCGGCCCGCCGATGACGCCGGCCCGGCCGGCGGGTGGTGGGGGGTGTAGTCGCTGTCGCAGACGTCGGTGCTGCAGGGAGTGGTGGGCGGGGCGGCACCGCGGACCGGGTGGTAGGGTCTTATGGGAAGGAGACAGTTTGTTTAGATCACGGTTCAGGTTCACTTTTACGTCACAGTCGCACACACACACGTGGTGTGAAAGATCTTCAGCGTGAGTTAAGAAGACATAAAGCTCGCAGTTTGTTACAACTCCAAGTCCAAAATAAGCCGTGGAGGAGCAATCTTAAAAACATTTGGAACAACCAACTTCATCAGACACTTATTAAACTGTAATTCAGTCACAGTGACCGGCTCGTCAGCACAGAGCTGAACAGGTAACGCTGACGAAGGTCGCATTGACTTGCATTATGATGCGTTGAAGCTCTACCCAGTACAATTTGGGCAAGAAACTTGAATAAATCAAGTTGTTTGAAGGAGCTGTTGTCACAGCAAAATAAAATAGATATTAGAGATGGACTTCTGGTGTTTAACTTCCTGATAATAGCTCGAAGCAGCTTATAATACATCATTGAAACAACTAATGCCTAGATTTCTTTTAATCAGAGCAAATATAAAAAAATGAAATACAATCATTTATTTCCTCATCCTTAACGCGTTTCTTATCAATCACTGTGTGTTTTAATAATAAAGACGTTGGGACGGTTTAAGTAATTTTTCAGGACGGAGGTGAAAAAAGTTTGCCTGGAGCCTTATAGTACTGAGAAGAAAAAAAAATCGAAATCAGCAAAAATCGTAATGGGCAGGTCAGAAAAACCGGGAATCGGCGCATCTCTACTTCTATTGCATTTCATCTGTATTTGAACTCCCCTTTCAGAGGTTTCTTTTTTTCTATAGCAATCAAAAACATACCTCAACTATAGCTGTGTTCACCTGGAGCCATCGTATGATAATATGATTAAGATCTCAATCTTAGTGTCTCGTGTGAACACATCAATCAGAATAAATTGGCTCAAATGAATCTGTGCATCATTTTAGACACATTTTTTTGGGGGTCTTTGAAAAATCCAGGATCTCCACAAGAATTGAATAGTTCTGTGGAATTGTTTGACTGGACAGCATGGGTTGCAGCCATAACCCAGCAGTGGACAACAATAGAGCCAGAAGAGTGTGTGTGAGACGGAGTGAGTGTGTGTTACCTGTATGATCTGGTGGTGGACGGACTGTTGGAGGAGTAGAAGATCTCTGTGTTGTAGAGAGAGCGGTCAGTAGCCGGGGACGGAGGAGGGTTCAGGATCTGCAGACAGAAATTATCCCTGTGTTATCTGACTGTGGACAGGAAACAGTGTGCACACAGACTGCACACAGACTGTGTGTGTATGTGTACTTGTACTTGCTACATAGAGAGGACCACCAGTTTTTTACCAACACAGTGAGGACATTTCTTAAAATTTGGTTGGTTCTCCCTTTTTCAAAGGCCCGTTTGAGGGTTAAGACTTGGTGTTAAGATTCAAGTTAGAAATAGGTTTAGGTTAGGGTGAGGGTAAGATTGGGGGTCAGGCATTTAGTCTTCATGGTTATGGTAAGGGGCTAGGAAATGTTTTAAATTAATGAGGGTCCTCATAAATGTAGAAGTACAAGGATAAGGATATGTGTGTGTGTGTGTGTGTGTGTGTTTTTGTGGACCTGGGGGTAGAAGGCTCCCTTGGTAGATGATGAGCTGCTGGACGAGGCTCCGGTCACATGGTTCCTGTCATACAGAGGAGCTCCACTGCTGCTGCTGCCCATCAGGCTGACTGAGCTCATCATGGACTTCCCACAGGAAATACCTGCACACAGCAGTTCACACTTTACTAATACCGTAGGGCTGGGAAAATAGTAAATATATATTATCTCAATATTTTCATATTTTCCTTCTAAATATAATTTTCTTCTTTTTATATGTATTCTTTATTATGAAGTTTGGCTAATCATTTACATAATTGAGTCCATTTCTCTCTGAAATACAGCTTACAGGCAGTAGTATATATATATATATATATATATATATATATATATATATATATATATATATA